>NW_009723494.1:0-12051 GCF_000703405.1 Apaloderma vittatum | reverse complement strand
TGCTGAAGCACTGATAGTTGGGTTTGCCATGTTTACGACTATGGTTCCACACTTGCAACATTCAACGACTCATACCAGCAATTAAGGCTTTGAAAGCATCACCTGAAGGCAACAGAATTGTATCTTCAACCTCCCTTTTCCTATTTGCTGCCCATGACAGAGTTAAGGAGTCCAAAAAACCTGCCCAAATTAAACAACTTCACACTCTTGAACCTGTTTCAGCAGTTCTACTTTGAACCCTGAAAACACTTCATTAAAAAAGATTACATCGCTGGCACCTTCAACACCATTTTTAGCTATAAATATATTTTTCACAATGGATGTAGCTTGTTAATTTTTCACTCTGATCTTTTCTGGCACAACATGCTGTGATTAACACCCTTCACACAGGCAGTCTCTTTACTTTCACTTTTTGGCTCCCAGAGCCCAAGACAAAGTTGAAACACAGGGAACGCACAGACTGTAGGTCAACTTTTGTGTTAGAAAAAAAAAAAGAACCACAACAACTTTTCTTACTTTCAATGGACCTTTCTTTCATTTTTTGAAGCATAATTCTCTGCTCTAATTTTTCTCAAATCTAGGAGCTTAATCTAAGCTTTCACACGTAATTTAGATTTCCAGATTTCTTCTTGTAAAGCCTCCACTTCAAGCCTAATACTGCTGGCAGTTACATTACACCATCTGCTAGGTCCCGTCTTAAGGTTCTAACACTGTGCTGGAGTTACAAAATGTTATACTTCTTGGACCTTCCCACCCTTTCCTCTTTCTGAAACTCACCCAGCAGAACGCATGTTCCAAACACAGTCAGAAATCACTCTTTCTGACAGAAGCTGTATCTGACCAGAGGCTACAACTTCCACCAGTAAGACCTTATCAAACACAGTTTCCAGATAAGAGGATTAGTGCATCACGCATGCACAAAATGAAGCACCTATTAGAAACACATTGGATACAGCCAGTTTGAGAATGTACTGCAACCAGGTGAGTAAAGCCCATCTGAAGCCTGCTGCCAGGGGGCAAGTTTCTGGCCAATAAACCTGGCACCATGCAGCACTCGTTCTTGCGCTGCAGGATTTAAATCAGGCCTGGCAGGAGCAAGAAGCTGTGGGCTCTTCGTGCGAGTAGCAAGCAGTGAGGTCACGGATAGAGGAAGAAAAACATTCTCTGTCCCTCTTGACAGCATTCACAGGACGCTCAGGAAAAAGAGAGGGTTCTCAAGAAGCCCCTCACAGCGACCTCTGCGGGACCACCATGTGGGGCTGCAGTACGAAGACGAGCAGAGCCAACGTCCTCGAGCCACCTCTTCCTGCAGAGGAGTAAATCCGAGCAGAGTGGCTTCAGTGTGGGTCAATCTTTGTTCAGATGGTCGCAATGTGCCAAAGAAAATAGCTCCTCCCTCACTTGCCCATTTCCACTGTATTTTATTAGTAGGACAGAAATAAAAGAGAAAGGGAGAAAACACACCGATTAGCACAGACTTGGCAGGAAGTTGGACTGAGAACAATGACCTGTTTGAACTGGCAGCATTGCGGGGAGCCCCAGACAGAAGAGAGGAGGGTGGTGGATGCCTTAGCTGTGCTGGCAAGAGCACAGGCACCTGCTTTTACAGGTACAGTGAGCCTTGCAAAGGGAGCCTGGCTCAGGGTCTATCCGCATCACGTCAATCCTGCACCAACCTCACACAATCCCAAGCCATAAAACTCACTTTGAGTTTTCTGAAACTCAAACCAGACAAAATTTGCAGGCATTAGAAAAAAAAGAAGGAAAAACCCAAAAGAAGACACCACCAACAAACCACCTACAACACGTTTTTTTTGTTAACAGAAAATCCCCAGGTTCCTGAAAGTCAGCACGCAAACAGCACCAAACAGCACGCACAGTAACAGTGCCAAAGAGAAACCCTGACAACCCGTTATGTAACTGGGTCTCAGCTGCCTCTTGATTACATCTTATATCATTAAAAGGATGAGGGAAGGATAAACAATCACTTCAGAGCAGGACATGTCAGCATAAAGCCCCTCGTCAAACTTTGTGGGACAGCCACAACTGGTGTCAGAAGAAGTGAAATTTACTTTGAACTCCTCCAATGCATGAAACACAGTTTTGTCTGTGCACTCCAAAGGGGAACACAAGTCCGTGGAGAGGTGAGGCAACTTCCACACAGTCATTGTGCAAAGAGCCTGCAGTGGTGCTGAGGCCAGCCAGAGTCATCCTGCAGGCAGGACCTTGTGCCCGTCCCTCCTGGCAGTAGCCAGCTGCAGATGTGAGCTAGTCCGTGTGGGGATCACTCGGCACCCAGGTCACTCACAGCACTTCAGAGGTCACGGAGCTTCCTAAGCCTCTCACGATACTGGACCGTTTTCCCACCACAGAGTCGAGCACGGAATCCTGGCAGGGATCACAAAGGCCTGCCAGAGAGAAGCCGTTTCTGATAAAAATCAAGTCCATTAAGAATTGAGCAGCCAGTCTGCATGCTTATTATTAGGAGAGCTAGAACCAGAGGGCACATGCCGACACTGACAACTGAAAACTGACAGCCTCGGCAAAGCCTCTGACCTGCACGCAGGGTTACCGTGTCCCAGAGCTGACCCTGAAGAAAGCATAATCCTCTGTTAGAGAGAAATTTTTAAAAAAATAAAAAATAAAATATCAATCTCAGCATTTCTGCAACGTTTCTCTCTGCATTTTTAGTGGTCTTTGAGGCAAGGTTCACTATCAGCTTTAGCGTGGAGCTTAGCTCTTCCCGTTCTCAGGACTAGCAATGTCTCAGAGGAATCAGAAAACACCGCAGCACGGCCAGTTCTATCAGAGACCCCGGGGGACAAATAACTGCACCAGAATCACTACCCAGGCAGAGAGCTCCACTACCCAGCAACCTTGTCTACCTTATTTTGCCCCAGATTGGAATTTTGCATATTGACCCCCTTCTAATTGCCTCTTAAAGGGATACATTTTAATCCAGAGAGCCTGTCCTCCAAGAAATGCCATGAGAAAATCTTGAGCTACTGGCAGTGGTAACAACTAGAAAGCCCTGAGCTGAAACCACAGCCAAAGGGAGAGACTCCTGACAAACAGAATTGTCTGCAAAGCTCTTTGTAAATCTATGTATGAAGAAGGCTGGGCTGCTGGTGTTTTATTCACAAGATTTCAATGGAGCTTGAATACCTGGAAGTTAGCCAGCCTTAATTGAGCAGGGCAAACAGATTCTTGAAACGTAACGCACACTAGAAGGAATCACTTTAGCCACTCGCACACCACTGAGCTCCACACTGAGCACAATCACTCAGGCAAAGGACCCAAGACCACTGCAGACCTTCACTGCTTGCTCACTTCACAGCACCAGTCACAAACACAAAATAAAGCAACAGGACGGAGATTAACAGTGAAAAAGCTTTTCTCCAGAAGCAGAAAGATTTTTGACCTGCAATTTTATACAACTTCTTCAGAAAGTCACAGGCCGCAAAAGCTGAATTGTACTTTCTGAAAAGAAGTGTTTGGAGTTGACATTACACTGAAATCTATCATGGTTTCTAATGTGACTGGTAATTTGAAACCTTTTAAAATATATATAGTTTTACAGAAGATTAGGGATGTTCACTCTTCTTTAAATACACATAATCAATTTTGCTGGTACCTCTCATAGCTAAACATCTGTTACCAGGGAGATACCACTACTTCTGGAACATGTCCCCACCTGCCTCAACGATGAAAGACACCACTGCCCTTGGAAGAGCTTTGGTGAAAGAGTACGACCAGCTGCCCCGAGAGCTTGGTGCCAGATGCACTTAGGAGAGACTGCTTAGTAAAGTAAGGAGGGGAGCAACAGGGGAGTAACATCCAAGTACAAAGGCAAAAAGATCAAGGCAGAAGAGCTGTGCAGCGGGCACAGTCTGTAGCGAGAGTCCAGGCCACAAGGAACCACTTGCTGTCGTTCTATTGCATTGTTTCCAGAGGGAGCTGCCAAGATTTGTTGGTACATCTGAGGCAGGGCCTACTGAGAACGTGGCACCAAATCCAGGCAGACAGGCAGAACCAAGTCATTGGCCTGCAGTGCAGAGATGAGCCAAGCTCCTGATTCACAAGGGGGGACCCTGCTTGCTCAGCTGAACAGGTCCAGTTCTTTTAATTCTGCAAAATTCCACTTTTCTCTGCATCACTCATGAACCTCGTCTCCCCAGGATCACATCTCCTGCGATTTACTGCAGAGGTACGTTGTTAGCTGAGTAATACTGTTGGAGGCTGGCTGCCAGAAGACTTGCCCACTGGCCAGCCCCATCAGCAAGCCTCTCTAAATCAAGCCACCCTGGACTTGAGACATCCAGCAATACCATGATGACGAGAGGCAGAGTCTTCTCGACAGCGTATCTATCATTAACTCCATGGTGTGAAGCTCTATAGGCCGAGATAAAACATGACAACAAGGGGGCAGACAGGGCCTGTAAGATGACTCAACCTCCTTTACTCAGATCTGTCTTCACCAAGCTAACCTGCTGCCCCCTCTGATAAAGGTAACAACAGCTTGGGAATCACAACTAGTGTTACTGAACCACTGCACGGTTCATCTTCGTAATCTCAGGTTTGGCCTGTAAATACAGAAGCCTAACCTCTCTGCTGAACAGCTTTCCCAGTGCTGGGAAGACAGGCAGACTGGGTGGATTTGTAACTTACTGTAAAACAAGACCAAGCAGACTGGAGTCCAGAGAAGAGCTCGATTGTATTTAGACAAAAACATTAACAAGTCCTGTGGTCCTTTCTGTAATGGGCTGGATAGACAATGCCACACCCTGGATAGGAGCCCTGACCTCCACTAATTGAGGATTCAGACAAAGATAAGAAATACTTCATCCTGAGGACGCAAGAGTATGGCACAGAACAAAAAAAAAAATCCAATCAGAAGAGCTGGTCCATAGCCCACTGGAAGTATTTGTGAGACCCTGTGCTCATGAAACTCCTCCTCCTTTCCAAGCAGCAGAAAATCTGAGGTGTGCAGTTAATTCTTTCCTTGAAAGGAGTGTCTGTCTACAACAAACCCAGTTTTCTGCCCATTTGCCCCATCATGCCATAAAGAAAAAACTGACCTGTGGGTGCCAGCTTGCCAGGAAGGCATAACGGTATCTGTAATGCAAAAGGAAACACTGCACAGATTTCATGTCCCCCAGAATCAAGCACTGATCACTGCAGGGAGGTAGCAAGTTATCTCACGTGGAGCAACCTGGAAGCACCAATTACCAACATCACACTCGTCACCCTCTCATCAAGGCCGTAAAGGCACTAAATGAGACTCAGCACAAATACACTCTGAAGCATCTACCTACAAACTCCACTAGGGTCAGAAGCTATGACCTCCTGCCCGCACTTCTGCGGCTATACATAATAGAAACAAAGGAGTGTTTCTTTGCTGTGTCACGTTTCAGAGGCAAAACCCAAAGGGGACAGAGCAGCTCAATTCAGCAAGAACCACCTGTGGCCTCAACAAACCCAGCCCCCAACCACCCTAGTACAAGAGGAAAGGGAAGCGAGTTAGTGATCTCCAGGAGCTGCCTGCACAAAGGAGGGCTCATACTCAAACCCAAATAATTACCCTCAGAGCTGTACTTAAAACTCTGGCTCCTCCACACTCACGGCCCAGAGCTGAAGCATGCTATCCACAGCCTCTGAAGCGATTCTGCCTCCCATCTGCCCTGCTCAGGTTCCTCCGAGATCTGAATATCCAGGGAGAATACAGATACAACATCCTGTTCCCTTGGTGCCAAAGCAAGGAGGCTGATCATGAGCAAGCAATTTAAACCCAAATGCAAAAGAAATCCCTCGCATAATGCTCAGTTGGCAAAACCCGTTCAGAAAACTCCAGGCAATCTTCAGCTGAACTCTAAGGTAAACTGGGCATTTTAGGTATCTGAGCAACAGTAACGACTACGAGTAGCTGGTAGGGACCTCCTGAAGGGTAACAGGGCTGGTACTATCAGCCCTAGTACAGGCTGGGTAACCAAGGCAAAGAAACAGTTTGCCCAAATAACACCATAGTTTGTGTCACAAGTCCCAGAGCTCAGGTTTCTGCCCCAGTCACCCAAACCTGCACTGCCAAGACCCTCAAATAAAATGCAGCTCTTGATCACAAAGGAGCACATTGTAAAGAGTCACACAAAGAGGGACTGCATTGGAGCAGCACCTGCCACATTCTAGAACAACCTCTTCCAACGGAAGAGACTGTCCACTGACACGGGAAGTGGACCAAATCCTGCCCAGTGCTCCAGAGGCATTGCACTAGGTCTTAGGACTGACAGCTCACGGCTAAGACTCTTCCATCACTAACAACTCAGCTGAGCACCACTGCATTTTAAGGTTGAACACTACAGCAGGAGTAGCACTCTCCTGTGCTGCCAGCTCCAGAACCCAGAGGTAAGCCTCCGAAGAGTTAGACACAGCTCACCTTGGAGAGCTCTACATAGCCAGGGCAAAGACAAGTGGAAGGACCACGATCAACTGCTGCCAGAGAGTGACCAGAGAATTTCTTCCAGTGAAGCCACCAACATTTCACAAATCCTTCACCTGGTCAGCAACTTATTGCATCTCTCAGCAGTAAACAGGTTTTACAGCAAAAAAGTGGAGAGGAAATCAGAGATGTCACAACTCCAAGAGATGAAATCAGAGAGAAGTTGGCAGTCTTTATGGATAACAGTTCTTATTTTTTTCAGGAACAGATACAGTTCTTTCCACATAAATGCCATCAGCTGTCAAGTAAGCAACTGTTTTCTCTGCAGTCTCAGGAAGGATCACACTGGAATGGGGAGGTGGGTGTTCACCTTGTGCCAATGAGTCTCACTACCAGATCTGGGCTTTGGTAACAACCTCTGCACGCTCTTGGGCTGCCAGCTGACTTCAAGGCCTCAGCTCTCACTTCTTTATGATGAGAAAGACTAGATTTAAAATCCAATGGTACTGATGAGCAGGCAGTACATGCCAATCCCTCACTGCACACAAAAGGGAGAGGTTCCTACACCCCTGCTGAGCAGATCGCCCCAGACCTGTTTGTCTTCAAAGCACTGCCGGGAGCTCCTCTGGCAGGCGCTTCCACCGCCAGACAGGCCAGCACCGACACACACACTGCAGAGTATGAAGCTGCCCTGGCAAAAGCTGAATAGATCTTTATCAGACTTCTCTGATTTCCCACAGCCATTAAGACTGATGCAGCCAGTTCAAACCATTAATAAGATTACAAGCAGTTCAGACAAGCCTGCAGCTCACAAACACTGCGGATGCTGAAGCTTCCAAGGAAGTATTCCCCAATTTTAACAACATTAGGGCAATGCAGCATTGCACAGCAATTCTTCTTACAGGAAGCATATTCACAGGAGCCATTTACGCTACAAATGAATGCCAAGGATGTTAACAGGACTCTGACGGGAAAAGGACACAGGTCTGAAGTGGTAAAAAACCACGTTATAGCGGTGTCATTCAGTACTCTGAGAAAAGGAGCTTCTCTAGGTAGATTTAGCTCTTCTGAGGAGCTAAACCCAGTCTATGAACGGGACATCTGCACTATGCCGAGCCTGACAGGAAGTGAAAACATTTCACAGATGCTTTAATTTACATAGATATTTGCAGTGCATAACTGACAAGGTGTGTAAGCATCATCACTTCGATATTCCAGCTAGGAAAACGACACTGCAGAACTCTGCAGCTATGCTGAGTGGCAGAGCGAGAAACAGACCCTTCATCTCCCACTCCCTGGGGTTGGAAACCACCCTCAGATTCACACTGCCTTCCTGACGTCGTGGGACTGGCAGCAGCATGAAGTCCCACTCCAGAAGAGTTCTGGAGGAGCAGATCTACACGCTGGGATGGGGAACATTACAAGCACCTCCTAAATGAACCACCCCATACACCGCCTTCACTGCAATGCGATCACAGGCATCGCTAAAGGCAACATTTTGCTCAGATGCAGGACACCAATACTGTAGTAACGCTCAGTTCTTGCGAATCTGCTCCTATACGACGATGTAAGGTTTCAATTGCTGGGTGGGAGCTTGATTCTTTGGTTACTTCAGAAATACATTAACTCATGCTTCATACTATTCCAGCCACGAAGAAGCGTTTCTTGAGCATGTCCCTACTCCCCTGCCTGCTTCACAGCCCACTCCAAACTCTGAGCAAGAGCACTTGAGGCTTTTGTACGGGCTCCCAGCCCACATACAGGTAGGAACAGCTGAAGAATCTACCCCCCAGCAGAATGCTTCCAAAAAAACCACCATGTTCCCACACAAGAAGTGTCTGGGGGAGGCAAGGTCCCAACACAAGCTCTTCAAACCTGTCTCTATTCACTCCTTGCAGCAACATATCACTAGAATTCCTGTCCAAAATGCCTCAACCATTACCCAGGAAGGATTCCTCCACCAAATCTCTTCTACCAGGGAGCTAACTCTGCAAATACCATTTACCTGACTCTTCTTAAGCACTCCTCATCCAAAATTCAAAGGCTATTAAGAACGCTCCCAACAGCTAACTGAAGCCCTGTGGACATTTGAAGTACTACAGTCCAACAGAGTACTCTTCTGGGCCAGATTCTAGCATGTTGTTAGCAAGTCCTTGCCTTCTCCCTGGTATTTTTCCTATATTTCTTCAAATTTAAGACTGTTTAATTTCCTCTTGCACTTTTGCATATTTCAAATCCTGCCATTACTTCTTCCCTTTCACTCAAAGTAGGATTGGTTTCAGTCCTCCATAAATTAATATCCGTAGTCTCTGAAAGATTTAACTGCCGCTTCCAGTTTACCAGCACTTTCTTGAACATTTAAACATTCAGAACCAAAATACAGACACTCAGCTTAGGCTGTAAATACAGTGATCCCCTGCAGAACTGCACATACACCTTTTAACACCTCAAAATTGCCTTCTATCGTCACAGATCCCACAGCACTGCAAGTCAAGCAGCTTCACAACCAACCAATAACATGGGCAAACTCAGGACTACTACACCAGCCTCCAGTTCACCTCAATTACAGATTTAATACTCCTGGATGAAAAAAAAAATTTAAAAATTAAAATATCATATTTACAGCTATACATATCTGAACAGGTTTGGTCTGAAATAAATGGTTCAGAAACTCCAACTTCTCAGTAACTTCTGCACAGGAAGGACATATGCACACAGAACATCCTGAATACTAGTACAAGTTACTGACTCAAAAGGAGCCCAAGTTACATTTCAGCAGGGCTTAACATTATAATACAATCTCCTGCTTTAGCCCCATTTTTCTCTCCTGTCAAATAACTCTTTAACCTGACCACACGGGTTAAGCACATATCTGCAAAACCCCTTCAGAAGGTGCTTTCCAGGAGCACTCTGTCATGACTCCTGTAAACAAGTCACTTCATTTCAGCAGTTAGGAAAAAATGTGAAGGAGAGCTGCACCTCTCCAGCCTTTACCTGTTCGCTCTGCTTTCAACTCATTGTCTGATACCTGACAGACTCCCGGTTGTATTTCTTCTGTTCCAAATGACAAATCAGTGACAGGGAGCTGTGAAATTATCGACCTATTAGGAGAATGAGTCAGTGCCACATGAAAAACAAAACCCACTTACAAGGCAGGATTAGCTGAAGAGAAAGGCCTGATACTGAGGCAACACACTCATTGCCAAATTGCAGAATAAACGAGGAATCTAAGAACAAGGAGCACAGATGATCAGAGATGTTCAGCCCATCGAATAAACCCCCTCCCTCTCCTAAAATTACCATCCTCTATTCAGTACATTTATCCTGTTCATATTGCTTCTATTCCTGCAAGAAAATGCACAATTACAAGTGGAAATGCCATTACAGCAAGGTCTCTTTGTACAGAATAATAAAAAAAAAGGCTTACTATTATTTTCAGTGCTGCAGCACTTACAGTGAGCCAAGCTCGCCCTTAAATACTTTCAGTTGCTCAGGTAAATACAATGAATGCCTTGAGCAACCAACACTTTGGAATCTTACAGAGGAGGGTAATTCTGGGATGGATAATCTAACAGGCTCTGCACTGCTCGGCTCAGGGAAACTAGAGGCACCATCAGACATGCCTAAGCCACGGTCCTGATTCTTCCCGGGTGCTCCTCAGGCGCGAGACCCCACAGTTCGAAGAGGGATCGGAAGCTGTGGAAAAGCACCAGTGCCCTCACACCTAGGGCTGTTTGACCTTCCACCATCGCTCCGTCAGGTACCACCACACGCTGCGTCACGCAAACATGGACTCTAATGCCACCCCGACTTTCAGAAGGAGGCTGTTCAAGTTAATTAGCCTTTGAAGTTAGGTTTTACACAACGCTTTAATAAAAGGCTTTATTAAAATGTCACTATAAAGTTAAATCGTTTTAATAAAAATTCTTTAGGAACATTACTCATATTTATTAAAACTGAAATACTTTTAAACCCTGCATCTCCTTTCCAGTGTTCATATGGACTATTTACTTACTTTTCCAGCTTCAGCCAGTTGGCTGAGTTTTACTTTTAAGCTCTCGCGCACACACAGGTCACCATAAAACGCACTGTAATACCAAATAAAAATACTACAAATTCAGAAAAAGCAAGGCAGTATACAATGACAACTTTAGAAACCTATATAAAACTGGTGGTTTATTACATTTTTTGTTAAAAAAGGAAATGTATCTGCTCATGTACAAATGTATTTTCTTACCAGTGAAGACTGCTTAAAGTGTCCTAAAATGTGTAATGTCTAGTCTACTCAAGACATGCAGAAAAGCAGACCAGATCAATAAAAAAAAATTTTAAATCAACTTATATTGAACGTACATATCAAATTAAGCACAAACCCAAAACACAGCTAACAGGAGATATACTCCTACTAGCTTGAAGAAATATGTAATTAAAAAAAAAAACAACAAAACCAAAACCAAGCCATCAATCTCAAACAATATTTGTGATTTGTCCAAGTATGATTTTTCATCTGAAATTTTTAACTGTAACAAGAAAAGCGGTTGAGTATTTCAAACAGGTCATTTGGGAGAGGTCTTGTTTACAATACCCCAAAAATAGACTCTGCCAACTAGGAAGAACCTCTTAGGCCAGTCCCATGATGAACCCACAAACATCTTGGGGACCCCAGATGCACTCCTGACAAAAGCCCATTTGCACCAGTGAAAAATGCAGGCAGCTATTTCCACTTTTCAGACAGAAATCATCCTGAAAACAACAATTTCCATCCTCTCTTTAAACTCCACTTCCAGAATACAGTCTCAGCCTCCCTCCTCCCTACCTCTTCCAGGCGACTTTACTCCCCAGCCCCTAGCCCAGAACACCAGCTTTTAGGACACTGGGCAGGCGGAAAGGCAGGTCCAAAAGTAACACCCTTTCCCAGTTTCTATCTGAGAAACCCACTCATCAGAAGCCAAGTCTCCAAACCGTGGCTCTCCAAGGCAGGGGCGAGCTATTCACACATCACGCGAGGGCCCATTCCAGTGGAGGCCCCATGTGCACCTGCAAGACAAGGCTTATCACAAACACGACTTCCACTGTAAACCTTGATTCAGTCCTGCGAGGAGCAGGATACCTTCCCCCCCAGCAGACTACAGCAGATGATGTAGTCGCTGCAACGTGCTTACGTTTAATACCTCTTCCTAGAAAGAAACAAAATTACTTAAGTCCTAAACATTTATGTTTATTATGTTATCACCTCAAGCACCAGCAATATCAATATACAAATATTTGACGAGTTGATACTCAAAAGATTATCTCGCCATTGCCCATTCAGAAGGCAAAACCAAAACAACTTTCCTAACAAACCCCACAACTCCCAGCTCATTCAAACCCCTTCCACCAGCGCTGACCTGGGGAGGGGAGGAGCAGGGTTTTTTTCACAACTACCTTCACAAAAAACCCTTCCTAGTTCACAACCAACGCTACAAAACAAACCACCCGAACAACACATGTGTCCCAGGACCCACATTACTATTTCCCCAGCTCGAAGCACATCTGCTCCTGCACAGACATAGAAAAACTCCTTTCTTAAAAAAAAAAGCAACTAACAACAAAATACAAAAACACCAAACAACAAACCA
>NW_009723493.1:30209-30557 GCF_000703405.1 Apaloderma vittatum | reverse complement strand
CCCGATTCGCGTCCCCTCAACCTGCCCCCGAGCGCGGAGACCCGCCGAGGAAGGGGCGGTGGGTCGGGTCCCATGGACGGAAGGAGATTTGTCCTCCCCGGGGGCTCACAGGGGGGCTCAGCGCGGGCGGGAAAGCCCACACGAGAGCTCAGAAACGGAGAGGGAGGCAAGGAAAATAAACACGAGTGACCGGGGAAGGGACGAAGGCGTCCTCAGGTGGGGTGGGCTGGACGCGGCCCCCGCCAGGGCTGTTTCCTCCGTGGAAAGATGTGTTTCCACTCAGAGGTACCTGAACACAGCTTGGTCAGTCCTGCTCAGACTATCGGCAGCGTTTTTTTCACGCCCCTT
>NW_009723493.1:3520-30159 GCF_000703405.1 Apaloderma vittatum | reverse complement strand
ATCTTTCCACCCTGAGCACTGGGTACCCAAATAATTTTTACCCTTGTATCAGGCACAAATGACGCCCTGGAGATGTTTACTACCAGGCCGGGTCAGAAATTCTCAGACGGAATATTTTTGTCAGAGGACAGCAGTTTGTTCAGATCTAGGTGTCTTGTAGAGATACTTGGAGGTCGGCTGACTCAGGGTGGCATCCAGGTAGATTTCCAGTTTCTCACTTTCCTTTGCCGGACAGACTGGGCTGTCACACTTCCCAGTCTTGAGCATTGGCCTCTCCGTGCCAAAAGGGAGCCTCGGCTCTAGGAAAAAAACCCAACCAAACAAACAAACCCACGTAAATACAAACCATAGTGCCTCAGGACTCCGGTTCTCTGATAAACCACCCCGAAATGGTGCACGGCAGCGTGGCAAGCAGCGAGAGGGCTGGAGGCCACCTGCAGCGTCACCAGGTGCCTCCACCGACTCGTGTTCGTGTTTCTGAACTCCAGCTGCTTCACACCTCCATGTAACAGCTGCCCAAGAACAGAGGGGTAAAAGTTTCGGGGGACCCGGTTCCGAAATTCTGAGGTTTTGAGCCAAGATGCGCTTGCCAGTTTTCTTCATCCTATCCGAAGGGATGGTGGTGAGCCTGAACTGGGGAAGCCTCCGGGGCTGCTCGGCAGCTCCCAGACGCACAGGTTCTTGCCAACCCACATTCTCATATTCCAGGTTCCAGTGCAACCCAGTGGGGAGACTCCTCGAAAGCCGGCAACTTGCCTTGTGGCAAGTTAGGAACCGATGGGTTCAGACAGCGTCTGAGGCTCAGAGGCAACTGGTTTGGCTTTCACAGGGGTTTAAAACAAACAGTGTGTTTTATTCCAAATTGACACGACCAAATGTTGAAATTTCAATATTGGGTACAATCTAAATATTCCTCTCTCTTTATTATTTTTTTTTTTCTCCAGCGTTCTCATATTATTCCCCAACATGCATTCCCTGAGTGTCTTGAATTTTGGAGGCTCACCACTAAAATTTTGGAACAGTGCCCTGACCCACTTTTTGGCTGCCTCGGTTGAGATGCCTGAAGTAGAGAGATGTGGAACCCCCCTGGATCATCCCAACACCATTTGAGGAAATAGTTCCTCCATACCTCTAAAACAACACACACAAAAAAAAATTGACACTAACTACACCAAAAGCAGGATACCTAAATTACTGACTGTTGCTAGCGCCATTGACTTGCTGTATACTTACGTTTTTCTGAAAAGGCCTAGCTCCTGGTGGCCGGGGATTCGTTAAAAAGCTGAACTTTCGTTTTTAAAAGGGTTTTTTTCAGAGCTTTAGAGTGTAGAGTGAATATGCGACCCAAGCAAAACAAAGATGGTGAAGTTAAATACATTTAAAATGTAGAAATAGGTACATACTACAGTTTTAAATGTGGTGAAGTTTAAAGGAATCTTTTTCTATTTTCCCAGTTCTCGGCCCAGCACATTTTGCAACTAAAAGAAGCTCAGAAGACCGAGCCTGAAGGACCCGTCTCAGACCTGGCAAGTCGATGCTACGTCAGGGTGGTCTCAGGGCAGATTTCTTCAGGGGGCTGTATCAATTTCTTTCTAGCTGTTCTGACTAGAAAATCACAGGGACTGTTCCACATTTTTTTCAGGAAGTTTGCAATAATACTCAAATCTCATCTCTACACTCAGAGGTCCTGCAGTGACCTCAGTTCCAGAATTTTCTGTACATATTCATGGGCCAATCTTCACTCTGTTACAGTCATATCGCAAGTGATCGACTGGGTAAATTTGAATAAGGGGAAAGAGAGGAGAAAATAAGAACAGACGGGAAAAGACAAGACCATCCCAATTTTGCACAGGCTGGATCCGTTTGCTGATTTACGAAACGTCTGACGTCTTGAAAGTCATCTCTAAGCAGGATAAGTTTACCCATTTATTTGTGATGCAATTTTTTCTGTGCATTTTAAAAGTCATGATCTTTGTCTGAGGCATAGTACAGGTTCAGGGACTTCACTTATCGCAGTTTCCTCTTACTGAAAAATAAAGATATATATAGTCTGCAGTAATGTGAGAAAACTGTGTGCTTGGTTCATATACTTTAAGAAAATAAACCATGCCCTGTACAGCTATCTTGCATTTCTTAACCTTTTACTAATACGCTAGCACCTTGACAATTATTCAAAAATAATTTCTGCATACGTTGTTTATTAATAGGATCTGTCAACGAATAGGAACAGAATTTAAACTTTGCTTCCACAAAGAGAAAAGTCGGGCTTTGATTCAGGAACAATATCAAATTAGCATGAGAAACAAGAAGGTGTGCGCTGAAGCTCACATGCATGTACCTTTATTAGAAATATTTTTAACAGCTTCAGAGACTGAAGAATAGCTTCTGTGTTGCCTTTTATATCCTTCAAGCAGCGAGAAGGAATCCAAGGGGTTTGGGGGCAGACACGAAGCTGGTTCCATCAGCTCCTGCTGTTCGCCCCGACACCCCCTGTGTAGGGGCGTGCTGGGACAGGCAGGCTGGGGGAAGCGTGGCCAGAGCGGGCTGTTCTCTGGCTACGCTCAGCCGACTGACGGTTCTTTGGGGAACCTGGTGCCTGCTGAAACAGCTCCCAGGCTGTCTTAACATGCAAGTGTGGCTAGTTTGAAACTCAGGGAGTGGTTGAGAACCAGCTTCTTGATGTACTGCCCCCGTCTCTCCCCTGCTCGCCGACTGAAGCGTGAGGTCTAATTTCCTATGTGGGCATTACCTGTCTATGGAATTTTTACAGCGGCACTAAGCCAGCTGAGAAGCAGGTGGACAACCTGAGAAGTTCAAAGCACACAGGGATGGACAAGAGCTGCTGAGAGGGCTGTGACCTCAGCTGCATCCACTCCGTGTTACCTAAGTTGCAGCCACACTGAAGGGCGAGATAGGCAGCAGTGAAAAGGAGGAGGTACTTTTAAACTGCGTTGTACTCACGTTAACTTGTAAATAAGGGCAATGACATTTAACTTGGAATCTATGTCACGTATAATATGCATAAATAAGAGAAAGTGTGGGAGCTTTCCTTGGTTAAGGTAATATATATATATGTAGAACAGCATTTATATGCAAGCAAACCTATCTTAATCACTCAGAACAAACCTACAGGAAAATAACTTTTGGTGTGAGTCATGAAAAAAGCAAGGTCATTCTAAGTTAGTGTCTTTAGTGTTAACTTCAATGCTGTGAAACACAGCTCAGATGAAACCTTTCAGGGTATAGCAATTACTCCTCTCTACATATGAGAAAACATACACATACACAACAAAAAGATGCTTTGTTGAAGATTCGTAATGCTTAATACACACGAGCTAATTCACCTGCCTGTGCCAAGAGGCTCAGTAATGTAAAAATCACACAACAACCTCTGACCAAAGGTCTAGTTAAGTCAGAGCCCTGTCTGTGACCCTGGCGGTACCTCTTGCCTAAGGAAAAAATCCAAGGCAGCAGCATGCCCAGAGTGAACCTTCTTCAAATGTACTCTCCCAGTTTTTGGTGATTCTTTGTGTAGGCACTCCTGACCTGGAGTTGATCTACTTGGAGAACCAGGGATCGGCCGTTCCTACGCTCCCATGACCTCTCTATTTCTGCCTTAATATTTACAAATGGCCTTGACAAGACACCCATGTGCCACCTGGGACACAAAAAAGAGCTACTCCAAAGATGAACTTAAACTGTCCAATGAAAATATATTCCCTGTAAGATCCCCTTGTTACTTGTTTTACAAACGAAATGGTACTTGGTGACCACAGAGGAAGAGAAAGGGCAGAGTTGCGGTTAGGGCAGGTGAGCGTTCTGGCACCCTGGAGCTTTCCCCTCTCTGTCACAGCTCCGGTGTGATACGAAGCAATTACAGCCCAAACCATGCGTGTTTGTTGTGTGCCCCTCGCTCTGGGGAGCTCTGGCGGCTCCCCTGGGGTCAGGTCTGCAGCGGGGCACACGCAGCTGCACGGGAAGCTGCTGAGAGCTCTGCTTCAGTAAAGCGGGACGTCCTGGAGGTCAGGGCCCTCAAGACCTCCTTAAAAACCACACATCTAGCAGACCTTTGCAATCCTAATTCTGTTCATTCTGGTCACTGAAGGCTTAGTTTCGAAATCTTAATATATTTTATATGATAACACGGTTTACATGTGTCCAGTAAGTGAGGGGTGATGGCAGTCCATAATACGGAGGATCGTTCTTTGGGGGTTTTTTTTGTTGTTGCTTCATGGGAGACAATAATGCATCTTTCTGGGGACACCACAGCATCTTCCCCTGAGAGAACGGGAGAGGTGCACACAGGGACACAAAAGCCTCATAAGGCTGAGCCCTCGGTTGAACCACAATCACTGAGATAAGGCCTGATCTAATCTTTACAAATGTGTTAACCTGAGATTAATATCCTTTCAATTAACCTGCAGATAAAACTGTCTACCAGCAGAGACATCCGCTAAGCCATGCAGATACCCTGACGGCACGGAGGGGAGCATTTTCAACACCCGGCTCTGCGAGGAGGCAGCACCTGCGAACCCTTCACATCGCCAAGACTTTGCATACGAGAAGCTGCTGTCAGGCAGCTGCTCCGTGTGACTGCATGCATGCACACATACAAACACTTGCCTATTCCCAAAACTCTCAGCCTGAAATCTTGTATTTTTTAAAGCACGCTGTGTATTTCACATGAGAGGTAGGGCAGTTTCTCCTCACAAGACATTTCCCAGCTCCAGTTGCTAGAGTGACTGAGGTGCATGTAAAACGACACAGAGAGTCTCTTGTGGTACAAAAAAAACCCCAAAAAGTAAGCTGCAGCCAGAAAAAAAAAGAAAGGAATAGGCCAGGCCTCAAAGCTCCAAACACAGAGGCTCGTTACAGGTAACACAAAAACTCCAGCTCCCAGCCACAAGCATTTTATTTGAGATTCTTTTCCTACGTCCATATATGACTGTCTGTCCCTTCTGAATTCCTTGCTCTGTCTACACCCTTTTCTTCGCCAGGGCACATCTGCTAAAGTCTTCATTCTGCCTTTTGAAGTGGGCATTTTATATCCAGCTGAACTTTAAAAAAGATTCTGAGCAAAGACTTTTAACAAGTAAATATAAATATATTATTTTTATGAATAGGCCCCTGTTTTCACATGTTCCACTTGCAACAGCCTCTTGTCCACAACTGCGGGTGTGTTAAACCCTCTACGGGAAGAATACAGTTCTGAAGAAACACACTCTTCCTTACTGTGCACAAAAGGAGATTCTCAAGGAGCATTTTAATGAAAAAAAAAAATCCACCTGCCCTGCAGGGAGAAAATCCCAGTATCACACTGCAGTCCCACCCTGGCACCCCCAGCACCACAGGGACATCCTGATCCAGATTCAAACTCTGTGTCTCCGACACCATCTGCCTGCTGTGAGGTTTGTGCTGGGCCTGGGCAGATCTCGAGGCTGCTCTTAACAGAATATATCCACACACACAGCAGAGAAAAATGCTTTGGATCCCAGCCCTGCCTCACCGAAGTCGAGTGAGACTTTACTAATTTCAATTACTATGGAGTTTAGCCAGTAGTTTTTATGCAGCGGCTCCTCTACATTAAAGCCAACAGTTAAAGGCGGCTTACTTCTTCATTTTTGAGGTTTACGTAATTAAGTGCCACCACCCTCTTTTTTCGATTTAATTCTTTTAACCCGAAATGCAGTTGAGGCCCCACAAAGGGACTGTCATTCTCATCTGAATTAAGATCCTCTTTAAGGCAGCAGCAGTAAGGAGTGGCAGGGAATTATTTGCCCATGAATTATGTTAATATTTATACATAGCTTGCTTAGATAAGAAAAACAACTTGAAGATTTATGGGGGAAGCTCTGTATGGCCATGCTTTGTGGAGCAACTTTTCAAGGTCCATGTAGAATCCCAAGTGTTGGTTTTGCCTCCTGACAGTTTAATGTGTAACCCAAGAAAGCATATTCTTCAGGACCAAAAAAAAAAAAGGGGGGGGTTAAAAAAAAGAAAAATCAAACCACTAGAATTTGCCTTTTTTTTTTTTTCGTGCTGGAGATTTCACTCCATTTTAAAGAGAGCACAGTCCCATTAATGTGGGAATTCTCAAACACAGCTGAACCAGAGAGTCCACAAGCTGTGCGTGTACACGTACAAAAGCCCAGAGTGTACTTTTTTTAAGTCTTCTTCTGGATGCTTACTATTGCAAAAATGCAACTTCACTTCTTTTTTTGTAATATTTCCATAAAGCTCAAGCCTTACTTAGGCTACAGGAATGGCACGGAAGGGGAACAGAATCACAAAGAAATGCTCCTGCTCTGTGTGTGAGAGGAGGGATGTTTACTCCTTGTTTATTTGTTCTGAGGGGAAATAAAGTGCTTTGTGTGAGGGCCCTTAGCTAGTGAGGCTGAAATGCTCGCAGGGCCCTGCTAAAGCATTGCCAAGTCTGTCAGGAGAAGGAAAAGAAAACTGGGCAGACTGCCCTAAATTAAAACTAAACCTAAATCAAATTCAGTTTACGCACATGGCATAATACCTCGATACAGAGGCTAAAGGCAGAATTACCAGCTGAAGCATTCAAAACTCCCGAGTAAGGGTCCTAGCATATCAAATGGCCTTGAAATTGTAGCAATTAAATTAAAAATAAAAACCTCTGCTTCCTCCCCCATGCTTTTTTTTTTTTCCCATGCCAAAGGGTTCACATTTCCTACCTTATCTTAGCCCACATAAGAGATGACACAAAATGAAGGCTGAGGTTCTGATGCAATTAAAGCTAAAGGCTTTAAGAAGCATCACCTGTGTGAGGTTTGCAGTAAACCTGAGAGAGGTGGAAACAGAGCTGTGGAGAAAATGCAATTAATTATAAATTTACCTGAGATACCGAACAAATTAAGACAACCTCAAACGCTGTTTTATTGTAACGTGTTGGGATCCTACACTATTTATCTTTCTTTTATGAAGAGCTAACCATCAAAGCTTGGATCTGTATCAAGATTTCAAACCAAAACTCAAAGCTGCCTACCTAAGGCTGCTTGTTGGTTTCAATGTGAGGGTTTGGGATTATTTTTTGTGATAATTCCACATCACTGCTTATAAGGCTTTTTGTAATGTATCAAAGAGCACTCTTTTCAGTTTTTTATGCTCTTTCCCCCCCATGGTGTTAGGAGAAGAATTGAAATTCATGTGCTTCAGCACTCAGAGAGTCCCTCTGAAGTTAATGGAAGTCAATTTAGGCACCTGAGTACAGCCTTGATAGAGATTTTCAAAGGCACAGATGATTTTTGTGCTGTTACTACTATTTTTTGCCTTTAGGAATCTCTTTCAGAGCTTAACTTCAGATTCCTCTTCACAGAAAGTCTGTTTACTTAGCAGCACTTAGAGATGTCCTTTATAGATTTACCTCTTTTAAAGTCACTGAAACAAATGCTGTGGGTATTGGAGGGGGGAGTGAAAAATAAGGAGGCTACAGATAATTTCAGTTACCTAACATTTATTTGACTTAGTCACAAAGAACTGGATCATTGCAGCTGATACGGAACGATGATTAAACTAAACCCTGAATCTATATTCCCATGTGATCACGCTCATTATCTCTGCTATCAAGGTTGATCTGACAAGTAACTTTTATTTAGAATCAGCCATACTTCTTTTCCCCGCCTACCCCAAAGGCACCAGAGTTGTTTGCAGTTCCCCACTTAGAGAAAGTAAAATGCGATTTACGCCTACGGTGCAAAGAAAGAGCTGGGTAAAAGAGAACTGGGTTCTTTATTTTGGGGGAGCCTGATCTAAAACCCATTACAGGCAAGAAATCAGGGTTTCTAAAGAATCACAGAATTGTTTAAGGTGGAAAAGACTTTTAAGATCATCGAGTCCAACTGTTAACCTAGCTCTGCCAGGTCTGCCACTAAGCTGTGTCACAACCATGTTGGAAGATCTCTGGGTTAAAAAAGACAGAATGCTATAACTCAGTAATTAAATGCCCAGTGATTCCTCGCTTTCTCACATACACTGTATCTATGTTTTAGTATCACTTGCAATACTGCATAAATTGTCACGGTCTCAGCCCTGAACAGTTGACCTTTAGTCATGTAGACAAACTGCTGAAAGCAAGAGTATTTGTATTACAAGAGGGTACAGAAAATATTAGTAACAATCACTTGGGGCAGAAATTTTGCTGTGCTGTGTACTTACAGGATATGGAATGTGCTGCTAGATAAAGCATATGTTTAGTAAATAGGCCCCTATCTCTGCACTGGTCTATAGGGGATGGCCTCCTGGCTGACCATTTTTTAGTGAGGCTGACTCAGTAGTTGACTCCTCTCCCGTACCATCACTCTGACCAGATGCAGTGATGACAAACCGGTGGTACAAAGGTTCACAGAAATGACCGTTTCCAGAGAGACACACTCTTCCTAAAAGAAGGAGAGCTCAGGCTAGAAACTAGATTTTCAATAAAAGGATACGAAGATGGTCTTTTTCGTCTCTGATTTCCAGTTTTGGTTTTCCTCGTCTATTCTGGCTTGCTTTTTAAAAACTTAACTAAGCTTGCTGAGGTGGAGATCAAGGTATGTTTGAAATTGGGCAGCTCATTTTTGGTTTCTTCTGGTAATTCCAAGATTTGCGAGTTTTCCTCTAGAGTTTTTCTCCTGGGGAAGGAGAATCCTGAAGAGGGCCATTGCTACTGGGATTATGAGAGCTCTACAAGGCAGGATGAAGACAAAGCTGCCACAGTGCCCGGCGGGATTTGAATGGATTTAGGTAAGCTGAGAATTCGGCCTTTGCTCTGCATTTGGTTGGTACTCGGTAAGCTGAATGGCTGAGCTACGTAGAAATTTGTTTTGAGATTCTGTGCCCTTTATTTTATGAAATATTAGCTTCGCTTTATAACATACCTCTGAGGCAAGAAGGGAAACCAGGCGAATTGCAAAACAATTTTCTGATCAGCCACTCAAAGGCCCACGAGATCTATTATTCTGAAAGCAAATCTCATGATGCACACGAACGCAATTCCCACTTTTGCACCATCACGTCAAAACTTGCATCCCTCATGCTCTCATGACCTGCTTCAGGCCTTGGCTGATTTTGGTGCTACGTGAGGTATGAGAAACAATGTTCTTTCTCCCACTGTTGGAGCACAGAGAGACCTCAAGTAAGGGGCGAAATTTGAAGGCAGCCACCCAGATGTTGCCGCTGCGATGTGGGAGACAGTGCCTTTTGTCTCTGCTGTCACGAAAGCTGGAGAACAATTTATCTGATCTGTGCATGGAGCAACATTATGCATCTTTCCATTGTGTGCGAACATTTCTCTTGCTTAAAACGTTACACTTAATGGAGCAGTTAGTCCTTAGAGCTAAAATGTTTTGTTTTACTTCAGTGCAATTAAATCGGGAGGAAACCAAGTCAACAGTTTGCCAGTATAGAGGATTGGACTTCCTGTTGCTACTTGTATAGCTCAATAGATTACGTGCAGTGGTTTGCACAAATACAGTAAGACCTAAATACTTCACCATCTATTCATCTGTATCAGATATAACTCCTTTCTCAGCCTGAATAATTAATATATGTTGCCTGAGTCATTAACACACCAGAAATGATGAACACTGGACGCTTAAGAGATAAGCTTAAGGAGTAGAAAGTTGACAGCAAACTGTCTCATTCCCATCCACCCATTCTCACCCCTTCAAAAAAAAAATAAAAAGACAATCAATTGTTCAAATTAGAGTGGAGTGAGGGTGAAGGCATAAAGCCATTTGTGAGAGAAGAAATGGCTTTATGAATAGACTGGAAAAGTTTAAATCAGAACAGTGTGCAGCTACAGAGGAAAAGAAATGCTGAGTTTGTCCAGGGCTAAAAAGCGTAAGACATCTTCCCTGGCTTAGGGAAAGGGGAAGATGGGCTGGTGGGAGAGTTGGAAAAGAGTAATTCAGCAGAAGACAACCAACCTCAGGGTCCTTGTATGTAAACGGAAAGGTGGGCACGAGGGCTGAAAAGAAGAGAATACAGAAGGGCAGAGGTGAAGCTGAGGAGGAGGTGGATTTCTTCGTCTTTAAGAGATTTTATAGCCAATGCTATGTTAATTTTGTGTAATGCCAAAGACAATATAAACTGTAGAGCAAATCAAATCTGTAGCGGTGGAGGATGTAGAGAAACAGTCGATTGTATATTTAACAGGAAGTCAGGGAGATCAAAGAGTTTTCAAAATGGTTTTGTTTTTAAATGATACCCTGGCTTTATTTTGTTTAAATTGAGCGGGGGGCCTCTCTGAAGAGGATAAAAGGGGAACAGAAATGTGTAACAAAGACATTTCCCCTCTCCTTAATAGTCAAGGGAACTTGACATCCCCATCAAGCAATAGCACCATTATATGTACCGCTGCGAGAAAGGAAGCTATTTTATCCTTGGAAGGAAAGAGAGATGTTATCTTCTAGAAAAGAGGTAAAGTTCTGCAGAAATTCAGTGCTGTTAATAGACTGTTATGACAGTGTGCAATTTCATTTCGAGTGAACAATGCATGTCAAAGGCCTGAATGCTACGGCAGTTAACACAGATAAAATAGAAAACAAGCGCTGCAGAGCCTACACTCTCCGGTGACATATCCTTCTAAACATTCTTTTCATTTTAAGAGTTAAATTAGATTTTTACTTTTAGCTATTTTCAGCTTAACATGAAGGGATGGTTTTGCATTAATAGAAGTGGCAAAGTCTAGCCTGTAATGAATTAAAATAGAGTAGGCCCTGGAAAGAAAATTTTCTAAAAGACCTTCTGTAAAAGGGAACATCTCGTAGCACTTCTGGAGCGGGCCTAGGCACAAATTTTTCAAATAAATCAAGTCTATGCTTAAATCTGCCTTTGTTCATCAAAACACTGAAAAAGTCTTTGTATTTTTTTTTCCCAATTTAGAAAGGATATGAGTGAATAATTAAACATGCGTTTGTTTTGCAGGACTTGGAACTTAGTGTGCAGCCAATGCTGTGCTTCGGTTTCATAATCCTAGTCTGTGGACAGCATTATGAAGCTAAAAATCTTAACTTCCAGTTAAAACAGGATATCAAAGATTACAAATTAGAGGATACAAGAGGAAGAAGGGGTTCTCCACGGGAGGCACATATGCCCTCCCTGCTTCAAAATGAGGAACAAACAAGAAGCTGTTTCCCATTTCTGCAGCCACAGCTGATGTGAGCATCAGAGTTACTACAGTTAAGGTGGTGCCAGCCTTTCCGTTAGAAACCTTACACACACCATTTAATAACTTGGCCATAAATACTTGCTTAGTTGGCACTTCAAATTATCAGTCCTTCAGCAGTTCTGAAGACATCTCCCTCCTCCCAAGCCTTGAAAATTCCCCAGGTATTTTAATGCAGAATGCCTATGATTTATAAAGTTTCCTTTTTGGGTAAGTATTCCCATAATTTCAAATACACCTCATCTCTGAGTGAACCGTGACACCATCCTGCTCATCAGTGCAAGGGAAAGCTGCGCTCTTCTGGTGAAATATTCGATGTACAGAGCATGACATACAAATCCTTTATGGCATGAATTAGGGCCTCTAATTCTACCTCTAATAAATTCTTCTAATGTAGCTTCTAAATATATGCTTATTTGTATTTTCTCTTTTGCTGCATCATGCAGCTGAGGACCTCAGAGTGCTCTGCAAGCCCTGTGTGCTCTCTTAGCACCATCCCTAGCAACACAGGCCCAGCTTTTTACCTTTCTGTTGGGGCTATCAACAAAGGTCTGCATTTCCATCAGTGCACCCTGTTTGTTGGTTTTCTGCTTACCGCTCACGGATGGCTTTCCATTTAACAGTTTTAGGGATGGAGAGGCACCTCCACCTTGACGTCTTTGCCTGCTGGCAGGGTTCTTCATCCCCATCCTCATCCAACTGACACAACCGTTTGGCTACGCTGCTGCGGAGGGCAGCGATCATAGGGGGCTGAGAGAATCACACTGCAAGGCTTGGTCTCCCAGCCCTCATGTGAGAGAAGAGAGGCTGTGAAACCCCATCTTCCCTTCTCTAGCCACAGCTGTGGTCGAGTTGATGAGTTTTCGTTCCTTTTTTTGACATATGCTTCTACTTCAGCTTCACCCTAGCTTGTAGGGATACAGCTTTGCTTCAGCTCTCCGCTCTCATCCCATGGAGGCACGAAGAAGCGTTCAGAGGCGGTGAGTCAGGCAGCCTTTTCTCACCCACAGGCAGCTGCCTGTTGGGTTTGTGGTCTCCAACAGCTAAACGCGATGAACCTTCATTTCACTAACCTGAACACAAGGCTCCCAGGGTTCTCCATTTGACTGAGGCTGCCCTCTGTCCGTCCTTTTGTTTTCAAACCCTAAAGCCTCTTTACTTTTGGGATTCCCCCTAGATTTTGACAGCAGTTGTTGCCAATCAGCTGAGGACCACCCACTTTCCTCCTGGAGGCCAGGTCCAGGGATGCTTTAGATAGAGCCTCAGATGCAGACGGCGTGTCCAGACCTGGCGAGAGGGCAGAGCACGGGGCAGGGAGCCAGCAAGAGAATTTCCCTGCTCCAGGAAAGAGACAGCTCTGCCTTGTGAGTCAGGGCCACGCACCTGCAGAGCTCACTGGAGAGCACCCATCCCTAGAAAAGGGCGTTTGTTTGAGACAAGTGCTCAGCAAATGTCTTATCTGCCCCGCAACTTGGCAGGTGGTGGCTCATTTAGATCACGCCACAGATCAGCTGAAGGGAGGGCATGTGAAATACAGCAACACTGGAAATCCCACAGAAAAAAAATGCTGAGAAAAACAAAACCACTCTCAGAATATTGAGCTTTTTTTTTTTCCTCTTCTCTGAATAAAGGAAATTTTTCTACTCTCAACAGAGGGGACAAGAAATTACATTGCCTGTAGTAACGTTGCCCTGAAGGGGGAACTAACCTGGTTCACTCTGGTGTAACAGAGAGCCGAAAGTTGCTGAGGTGTGGAGTACGTGCGTGCTGCTCACACTGGCTCTTCTGAAACAGCAGTCACCAAATCAGCACAGAAAAATGCCTGGCACCCCATCACTAACCCACGATAACACAGCCTAACAAGACTGTAGTCTTTAGCCTAACATTCCTTTGAAGGCATGTAGCATTCACTGATTCACTTGACTCGGTTTTAAGGAATAAAATAGTAAGTCGGCTCCCTAAAACACACCGCTGGCTATGTACGCCACCTCCGACGGGCTCTGAAGGAGTGATCCTTGCTGCCTGCTGCTTTCTCACTCCCTTCTCCCCGCTCTCTCCGACAAGCGGCTGCCCACGTGGAATTTCCCCGGTGACTCCACGTGCAGTTTGGCAGTTGTGCCCCTGCCCGGGGCTCCCTGCGTGCCTGGGGGTGTGCACCAAGCCCGGTGCTTTTGGAACGTGTGGGACCTACCATGTGCACGATACTCAGGCAGAGCAAACACGTGCCTGGAGTTTCCAGACCTCCTGCTGCCACTGAAAGGTCGGGGTGGGGGGAGCCCCAGTGATACCTTCTACTCCAATAACCAAGCCTTGAAGGATTCTGGTGTGGTTTATATGGAGGGACTTCACAGGGTCCAGCTGGGATGTCCCAGGGACCAAGGAGCCTGGATGGGCCAGAATGGGACCTGTGTGGAAGTCAGGAAGGGCAAATGAAGCCTGTGGTCTGGCTCAGGGTTTACACTGGGCTGAGGGAGATGACAATCTGGTACGCTCAGTAGTTTATCATTTCCGAAACAACACCTTACTATATCAGTTCCCCCTCCTTTGCCATCAGAGGAAAACTCACACTTTCCTAACTGAAAGTTCAGTCTAAACATAAATGTCACTGAAAGCCCAGTGAGACCTTTGGTTTTCTAGTTTCACTCTCCTGAGCTGTGGGGAAGATTATGCAACAGGAACACTGGGGTGAATCATCTTCTGGCATTGCAGCACGTTAGGAAATATTTGCTGCGATGTTGTATGGGTTTCTACCGTCTATTTGTGGTCTGCTTTTTTCTTTTCCAGTGGATCTTAGTGTCTTCAAATATCAAGTGGATGCCTGTTGCCCTCTTCTGAGCTGGGGAAAGGCTCATCGGTAGGTGCTCGGCTCAGGTTTGGAGAAGAGGGTAGCGACGGCAGCTGTTGTAAGGAAACGATGCTGAAGAAATTCTCAATGTCCTTGCTCAGCATTTTTTAGCCCATGAACATTTCTTGCAAGTCTTTGAATTGTTCGCTTTGTTTCTCTGCCATAACTCTTAACAACATACTAACCCATTAGGCACCACAGCACTGAGGGTTCGAGGAGATTTTCCTCAGATCTTTGTTCTTCATGCACAAAGCTTGGCAAGATCACAGAGACTATTCTGAGAGAGTCTGAATGTATCAGAAGAAGGACAAATTGAATGTAAGAAAAGTCATGAGTCAGGCTTATCCCTCCTTCCTTGCAGCTTGTTTTAGTTTATGCTTCAAAATAAACGTATACTTGTTCTGAAGCATGAGAATTCACAAGTTGAGTCTTCCCTTTTCAAATTTAAGGATAGAAGGAAACTGAAAGGTTAAAAAAACCAGCAATATTGTGAGATTCAAAGCAAAACTGTGAGAACTGGAAACACTACAAAGGACATTTACCAGACACTTGGTTAAGATGTGTGATGCCATAAATAACCTCTACATAGAAGATGCGAGCCTTAGTCACAATTTCGTTTCTGGTTACTCCTCGTGCCACTACATATTTCTGAAGTGAAGGATTAGAAGGTGGGAAGTTCTGCAAATATCCAAAACTAGATCAAAAATTCCACAAATGAATCCCCCAGTTGTTGAAAAGTACACTCTTGAGTTAGGACATTTCTGAGCTACACAATCTGTTATGCTCGATATAAACTTAAATTCCAGGCAAATAAAAAGGGGCATGAGCTTATTAGCTCACTCAGTATAGCACTTCATGTTCATTTCTTCCAAACAAGAAAATATGAACTTTTGCCATGGAAATCAAATAAGGCATCAAGCCCAATTTCCTAAAGACAGTGTCTATTAGTTTCTTTGAAGCAGACATTTTTATGACTAGCTATGTTAACAAATCCAAACTAAGTATCCAATCTGTCAAAGAGAAAAATAAGTTTAGAATGAAAGTAAGTATTGCTCGTTAAACTTTGATGGCCAGGCATTTAAAAGAAGAAAACCATCCATTATCATGTTGGTGGAATGGTGTGTTGTCAGATTCTCCAGAGAGGATTTTTTATCATGATGTTTAAATATATTATATTAAGAAATGGTTGTTACTCTCTTCTCTGAAGAGAAGA
This sequence comes from Apaloderma vittatum, assembly GCF_000703405.1. NCBI lineage: Eukaryota > Metazoa > Chordata > Aves > Trogoniformes > Trogonidae > Apaloderma > Apaloderma vittatum. Next base: position 14,931 of record NW_009723493.1, on the reverse strand, counting down.
CTTTTTAGAGGGAAAGTTTATGAGCAATCTATATGCACTCGTGAAAATTTCCTCAATCGCACAGCAATTAAAAAGAACTGCTGGGTACTAATGCTACCTGTCCCAAAGCACGTGCACGGGGGAAGAGTTGTGCTGATGCAAAGGGTTTATTCCATTTTTTTTTTAATATGTAGGATCAAGAACTTCTTCGGACTGTGCTTAGTATCTGCCATAGAAAGAGCGCCATTGCTTTAGGCTTTGGTAATGAATTTAGACCCGTTCTGGTAAATCCTGAAGCTAGAGACCGTTTGCCTGCTTGTCACATCTGAATTTTGCATCCTGATTGATCTCTGGTTTATGTAGGTTCACAGAGGCAAAGCTTGTCACCGGCTGTCTGTTCAACAGTAAGTAGGTCACTGTGGGAGTTTTGAGGAAGGCAAGCACCCCTTCCCTCCTGACGTCTGACTCTGGCTTCAAAAGAGTCTCCTGAACAAGCTGCATAGATCCTACTTTACCAGAATGCTCCCCTTGCCATGGCCCTATCCGCCAGGTTAAAACTTCACATATAAGGTACCCTCTTCCATGATTTCCACTGCCTTTTTCAAGACAGAGCTTGTTCTACATTTCCTTTACCAACCCCTCGCTTCAGTGATCACATCACACAGCACCCTGACTCAAGCCAGCCCTGCTTTTGCTTTCTCCTTTAAAGCCTGTTTATTTTTAAAAGCTACATGGGAGTGATTCAGTTTTAATTCTAAACTACTTCCACATCGAGAAATTAATAAGAAATGAAAGGAAAGAGCTACAAAGACTTGGTCTAGCTTTCTCTCTGGGAATCCTAGCACAGCCACTGTACAGGACAGAGCTCCAGGCACGGGGATGTCCCTGAGGATGGGTGCAGTGCTCAGCCCTATCTTCAGCCATCTCAACCTGGCAGCACAAGAGCGTGCAAACTCTTTGAACTAAAGATTACCACCACCTCTGCAATCTTTAATGATTTAATGCCTTTAATATCACTGTCTCGTCTCACTTTCTTTAGTTGCAAAACAGCATGAGGTCACTGCAGTCTCCCTGAGTAAAACGCAGCTATTACAGTTGATGCTATAGCTCTGCCTCAGTGCTAGGGCTTGCTGAAATCTTTGCCAAACTTTCATCACTTGACTTGAAAATTTCACGTCAAAGGCCTGCCGTGGTCTGGTTTGCCTTGAGGTGTTATCTGCTCTTTTGATTTGAATTGAATCAAGTGAAACCATTCAGCGATTTCTGAAATGAGGACAGAGCAAAACAGGCTATTTTACCTTTTTTTATGATAACTCTCTTGACTTTTCCTCCAAGAAGCATCCTTAATCTTCAGAAGAGAAACTTGAAGGGGAGTATTTCTGCGGGGAAAAAAAAAATAAATCACATCACTCATGTTTGCCCAAGTTACAAACCTATGAAGGACTGCAGTTTGGAAGTGCTCTGAAGGGACCTGCTGGATGCTCACCTGTGCTCTGTGGATGCTGTGGTCTGGCAGAGCAGGCATTAGCAGGTAATGTGGGCCCACCAGCCTCGCGTGCTACAGCTGGAGAGGAGCTGGAAGCTGTGGTCATCAAGCAGAGTAAGGTTTGGACAATGAAACTGGGAATGGATGCCAAGGCAGGAGAGAAGAGAGGGCAGAAATCTTGGATGTTAGAGGATGGAACAGGAGATACATGCAGAAGGACTGTAACTGGAACTGAGTATGAGTTGTGGAAGGAACCAGAGAAGACACAGACCTGATGATCTGTCTGTGTTAACCTACTGTGGCCCCTGCAAACCGTTTGTTGTTGGAGATGTTGAAAAACGTGTAGATGTGGTGCTTCAAGTCATGGTGGTGTTGGGCTGACAATTGGACTTGATGATCTTCAAGGTCTTTTCCAATTTTTCTATGATTCTATGATTCCAAATTATATTACCATGTCCTTGTTTTCCTCTCAGTTTCTATCAGCACGCAGGCAAGACCCTGTTAAGGGCTCAGTTAGGACTGCAAGGTGATGGAGGCTATAACCTGATGGGCTCCTACTCCATTTGTTGCAGGAGGTGGGAAGCATGTAGAGAATTAAGGAGGAAATTAGAAAGACAACTGGTTAATGTGGCTGAAAACCAACCTGGGAAAACTGTCTGCACAATCCTTGCCTCTGCCACGGAATTGTTGAGCAGAATTAGGCATATTCCCAGATGGTCACTAAATATACATTCTTCGTTTGCTGAGTTCCTGACTCCCGACTGGATCTGAGGACAGCTGGGCTTTGAGAAGCTGCAGCACTGCATGGGACTATGTTCGCAGACGCATCGTGTCCAAAACCCGAATTGCTGAATACTTTTGAACTTGATTTCTCTCTGCCTCAAATGTCATCTATAAACCAAGCATAATACCACCCCCACATCTCACAGGGGAATGGTGAAAAATAAATTCGTTAATGCTTGTCATCAGTACCCTAAGAGAGCTCATAAGGAAATGAATAATTCTGTCTTCATAGGAGGATTCGACTAGTGTGCAGTAAATAAGGCACGGGGCCACATGTTGCACAACGAGGATGAACAAGAGGTTGAATAATGGTTCACTAAGCAAGTTTGTACATGGAAGGAGACAGGAGCCCTACGAGGAAAACTGCGTAGTCATATTGCAGAAGATAACCGTAACAGAAGGGCGCTTAGACATTTATCAAATAGATTCAGGGAGCATCCTTCTTTCTCTGTGGCGCTTCCTACTATTGGAGCACTTGATTTTGACCCTTGAATATGAAAAGAAGTCTTCCTGCAAAAAAGAAGCCTTGTTCAAGTCAGTGAGGAGGTAGATGCCTTGTGCACGATGAAAAGGGTTAGGGGTCACTTCAGGCTGGAAAAGATCTCTTGCTTTTCGGTCTCTGCCCACAAATGGTTCCCTGCCCACACCTCTCCGAACAATTGTCTACAGAGTTTCCTGTTCTCAGAGCTGCCACAAACCTGGGCCAAAGCTGCTGTGTTTGCTTGCACTCATGTCACCTTTCCCGGGACGCCATCAGGTAGCAGGGAAGGCTGCGAGGAACTGCTTGGTCTCAGCCTTTGCTAGAACATCCCAAAAGTCTTAGGGAAGCATCTGCCAGATGATGCAGCTCTCCCAGCAACCTGCGAAATACTGTTCACTGATCTCTTCTGCCACAGCCTCCATGTCTGTGGCTCAGGTTTTGCAGAGTGATGGTGAGGTTTTTCTTCTGTGCCGTGGTCCTGTGTGCTGGAGAGAGCAGTTGGTGAGTTGGTTGTGTCTGAAATAGGGCTCTCACGCCGGAGACACAGCCCTGCACCCTGGGAATGTGCATCCACACCCAACATAACCCTAGGATTGCCTTTGGCCCTTGCTCTGCCACACCGGCCGGCCCCAAGCAACACAACGCTGCCCACTGGGCACCAGACGTATGAATGTGAGAAAGAACCCTCAGCTTCTTGATCAGCAGTGCAAACAGCACAGGCTGGTGTTCACTAGCACCACATTTGATTCTTTCCTGCTTGAGATTTGAGTAGCTCTGTTCTACCTCCACTACCAACAGCCTTGATCGTGCCCATGGTAAAACTCCCACACATTGCGGAGGGAGCAGTGTTGGAACACTGGCTTGTTGTGTTTTTTTCAGCTGGGTTGTGCAAAGACTTCTTGTCAGGCTCAGCGAGAGCATTGGGATTATACAGTCTTACGTGTCAGCCCATGAGCAAGGAATCTCCTGCTATGACCCACTGTAAGGCTTCGGACCTTGCCTTTGAAGCAGGGGGGCGATGTTTCCCTTAGAGCACTGTCCACTGCAACTCCGTGATGCTAAGTTTCTTCCGCAGCTCCAGTCATTTTGGATGGATTTCAAAATGCTCATCACCTGCCAGACTTGGGCTTCTGGTACTCGTCAGTTGAATTAAATAGACAGATGAAAAATGGCATAAATTGGAACTATTATTTGTCACATATCTGACAGCACAAGGGCTGTCTTTTAGGATTCAGGTCCCTGGAGAATATGCTCTCCTGCCCCATTTTCCCTGGAGATGTACACAGCAACTCACAGCCACTCAGATGTACAATGCTGAATGTGGAAATCCATAATTTTTTTTAAAAGTGGCCTTAATCCAGGGAGACCTGTCAACCTTGAATCTGTCTCAAGTTTCCCTTCTGAGGCTGCTGTAGTAATCTCCAGTTTACAAAGCTGAAGGCTGTGGAAATCGGAGAGACTTGTGATCCTTGTGCATGGCCTCTGCACAGCTGCATAGTTAGCTTTTCCCTCCTGGGTCAGTCTTTAAAAGGACTTAATCAAGGCTGATAAGCCTAAAATTAGATTTACCAGTACTGTGAAGAGTGTGAGCGTATCTCCTTGTCTCTCCTGTGTCTCGAGGCTGCATCTTTATTCAGCTGGTGGTGGCTGGAAACCAGAACTCTTGCATATTTAGTTGCTGCGTGGACAGACATGCAGGAAGGGAGAATAATAAATGCGCTGGTTTGTGCTGTGCTCATGTCCACATTTCCACTGACTCCACAAGGCTTTGGGTCAGGCCCTTGGTGGGAATAAGGGTGGTGGGAGATGGTCTCGTTAGCAAGAAGTGCTGTTATATTTACAATAAATGCCAGTAAAGGATAATTTCCTGTCCTCTGCAGCCCTCTGTGTGTCTTCTCTGCCAGCAAATCCCACAGGGAAGGGAGTGTCTCTCATTCTGTGTTTGTTTAGTGCCTAGTACAATGAGGCTGCCTTCCAGTTGGGGCCACTTGATGCTTCCACGATACAAATAATAACGATTCTAATAATAAAATGAAGATTTCAATGGGATGTGGGTCATGCTGCTCAGAAGCATTGGCCTTTCTCACTGAGGTGCTTCCTCCCACTTCCTCGCTTCCTCCTCTGGTAGAAGAGCACTTCTACATCATCAATTCCCAAAGGTGGTTGTCCTCACTGTTGTTTAGCTCTGCAGGAAGCACCATTGCTTAAGACACTTGGCCTTCAGTTTTTTATTTATTTTATTTTTCCAGTGACGTGCTGCAAAAGTTCTCTTTCCACACCCATCACTTCCCAGGAATATCTGCTTGCTTGGATCATCCTCCTGAGCCCGGCACCACTTGCCCCAGCACTACATCTGCAGTGGCTACAACTTTCTCCAGCCTCGAAGACAAGAAAGAAATGAAGATACCACCCAGGGCCATGGGCTGGCAGAGCCAGCACCACCTCCAGCTGGGCGGTGGGGTTTCCCAGCAGAAGACAACAGCCCTGGCTGTAGGGCTAGACAGCAGAGGGTGGGCGAGTGCTGGGGTAACTTCTTCCACTTTGTGAATGCGGTGGTAGCCAGCTTAGCTTTGTGACCAGGTCTGGTTTCAATTTTGGTGTTGTTTTTTTTTTCACGGAGCACTTCACTGACAAAAATGGCTCTTGGCTAAAGTACTTCTTTGTTTTGGTTGGAATTTTCCAAGTTTTTGGGCAAAAATGCACATGAGGGTTTTGATTTTCTCTCAGTTCATCTGCTCCTTTATTGGAAAAAAATGCAACCTAAGTGATCTTAAAGGTCTTTTCCGACCTCAATGATTCTATGAAAATGGACAACTAAATATATGCGAGGCCTCAGTACAATGATACAAAAATCAAGGAGCGAAAACTATTAAAAAATTTTAACCGAAGAGCCATTTTTGCGGAGAATATATATAACATTTTCCAACCAGATTTAGCAGTGACCTGTAATTAAAGAGGCATCCAAGCCACAGAGTTCAGAACCAGACTTTCCCAGAATTTATGGGTGTCTCTGCCTGGGTTTGGTTCAGCCCAGTATGAAGCATGCCTCCCACCTCTCCCAAGGCCAGAAAGAGATGGTTTGGAGGCAACTCTTCCTGTCGAGCATCACCCTGGAAGGCAGAGTGAGCATCCTGCTCGGGCTTCGAGGAGCTGGGCTTGCTTCCATCCTCCTCAAACCCTGATCAGGGAAAGCAGGACAAGGAGAGGTGTCTGTACAAGTCCCAGCATGATGCTGGGAATGCTCCCTGATAGAATACAATTAAAGAATCACCATTGCAAACGATAACGCTTTGGAAGACTTGGGGGGGACCTAATAGCTGCCTTCCAATACCTGAAGGGAACCTACAGGGAGGCTGAGGAGGGACTTTTGACAAGAGTGTCCAGTGACAGGACAAGGGGAAATGGGTTTAAGTTGAAGGAGAATAGATTTAGATTGGACCTTAGGAAGAAATTCTTCAGTCCGAGGGCAGCAGGACTCTGGAATAAATTGCCCAGAGATGTTGTGGCTGCCCCCTCCCTGGAGGGGTTCAAGGCCAGGTTGGACGGAGCCTTGAGTAGCCTGATCTAGTTGAGAGGCGTCCCTGCCCATGACAGGGAGGCTGGACTAGATGCTCTCTAAGGTCCCTTCCAGCCTAGGCCAGTCTGGGATTCTATGAAATTAAGGCCAACTACAGGAAAAAAATTTGAGAGTGCAAGAAAAGAGAAGAGGTAAGGGGAGAAAGCAGAAGGAAGGGAATCACACAAATTTTGTTCAAAAAACAACAGTAGTGACTTTCAAGCCACAAGCTGCCACAAACTCAAAGGGAGTTATCTGGTCTAGGGGGAGGTGTCCCTGCCCATGGAAAGGGGTGGGAATGAGAAGATCTTTAAGGTCCCTTCCAACCCAAACCGCTCTGTGCTTCCATGATTCCTCATTCGCCTCCAAATGGGACTAGGAGAGGTAGTTAGCACTGCCAGGCTGTGTCCAGGGGTCTGGAGAAGGGTCTTGGGTCTCCTTGTGGTTGGCGCAGCAGAGAAATATTTGTGACACCCTCAAGGTATGAATTTCTCTGCTAGATATTAGGGGACAGGTTTTCAAGCGAGCTTCACATCTTGGATGCTGACCTCCTTAGAAAATCTGGCCCTGCCACTAGCTGCCAAGTTCCTGAAACACTGGCTCCGGGCGATTTTGAAAATACGGCCACACCTGTCTTCGTTTCGCATCGCTGTCAACTTCAGAAGTTCTTTAGGTTGGCTCGATTTCAGCATTGTTTTAAATTCCTCCTGCCAGGTGTTGTTTGTGGAAACATGCCGTCCTCACCACAGCGCATTATGTCTCAGAACAACTTAATCTCGTGTTTTGGACCCGAACCAATGTGCCATTCCTACAGGCCAATAAAAAAATTAAAATGCTTATTTTCTTTTTCTTGGGGTGAACACGCTGAGGTGGTTTGAAAGGGAATCCAGGGTCTGATGAAAGCAGGCTACCTGTCTTGCTCCTTGTTGAGACTGGTTGGGGCAGATTGCCAGCAACAGCTGTTTCTTAACTGCATAGACACTCATCTTGTTCTGACACCACATGCAAACAGTAATGTTTTTCTGCAAACACAAATTTGGAGATTGACTCTATGGGCTTTCACAAGCTGTAGGTATTTTTTGGTGCACCAGAAGAGGCAGATGGAGGGGCAAAATCTTGGGGGCCGGTGACAGAAAATGGTCTTGTAGCACCAGACATTTTCAATATCAACAACATGGAAACTATCTTTGCAAGAGTTTGGTCCTTGCTGGGCTATGCACAGCAGGTGTCTAACCTGAGGCTATGGGAGATGTTTGGCTCAGCAGGCAGGACAGGGCTTTGCAGTTACCAGAAGATTGTCTCTTAAGAAAGACCTCAGAATATTAAAAAGCATATCAGCCACCACAGTGGTGGTAGCCCTGAGGCCAGTACCTGCCTGGAGACACAGTGGTTGTTCAGCACATGGTACACTCATCCTTGCTGAAGGCGTGTAACCAAATCACGGGTGGAAAAACCACTGCCTGGCAGTGCTGGAGCTGCCTCAACCACGGGAATGTCCATGCTGCTCCAAGCTGTGACTAACCGACCTGGTTAGTGACATCTGTGCCTCGCAGCCATCTGGCATTCTAAACCTTTTCAGAAAAATTAGCTCTTTGCTGAGGTGGGGGCTGTGGCTCGGGGCTTATCTTGGAAGCAGGGAGTGCAGCAAGTAGGACCACCAAGGAGGACCAGCTAATCATTAACTTCAGGGCTCTCTTCCTTTTCTTAGACCAGTTCAAGAAAGAGCAGAATCAAAGCTTTTGCTTTGACAACATCTGAGCTAACAATTTGAAAATCAAATGCCAGTAGGAATCTTAAACTCAGCAGCACTGGCCCAGCTTCCTCACTGGTTATTCTTGGTGATTCTGCTGAACTACCTCGGCTTGGACAGCCCATCAGCATCTGCTCCCCCTTACACCAGTGTAAGTCACTGGTTATTTGAGCCCTGGACATGTCTACGTCAAGGCAGCATCGGTTTTTGCAAATTCTATATAAGTGATCTGCCGCCCACGCCTGCTCCAATACCCATCTCTAATTTTCCAGCCAAGGAAGCCCGCCTGTGTGTTTGGGCGGGAGCGTTTCTCAAGATTCTCCAGCTCTGCGTGTCTTTCAGCAGAGGATTTTATTTTTGGTCCTGATCCCTAAAGCCAAAACCCCGCTCCTCCCTTTGCTCTGACCGCCAGTGCCGGGAGGCTGCTGTAAACACTGTCTGGGGGGGAGCAGATAGGGAGGATGAGCTGGGAGCAGAGCTCCTGCTGCCAGGAGGGGCTGTAAGGATGGCTATGATACATCCCTCCTGGTGTTACTATGATTTATAATTAAGGTTTCCTTGGTGCAGACATGAGATCACCAGGAAAGGGGACCTGGAAAAACCTCTGTTTCTTGTTCCAGGCACAGCACTTAAGATTGCCCCCTACTAAAGGGAGTCCTTGAGCAGAAGACAGCAGCTGGAATAGTCAGTGTTGTTCATCAGCTGTCTGTCTACCTCCCGCTCATCCTCGGTCCCATGAGAAATCCTATGGAATTTAACAGGCTTAAACAATAGCTTCCAGAAAGATTAAATTGAGTCATTGCTCTAAAAAAAAAATAAAATAACCCTACTATGTATGAGAGTGATGGAGTGATCCATCACTCCAGTGGTTTCAAAATTCTGTAGTGGGTTAATCCTTCTGCATTATATTAAATGGGTGATTCAGATGATTCATAAATAACGGCCAAGTCTGCTCTGGAAACTCTCCCTCTCACAGCTTCCCTCCTTCAGAGTATGGATTTTCACCACGGTTATGGACCAGCGGAACCCCTACACGTACTCTTGCCACCAGGGCAAGAAAGACTTTTGGTGCCACACCTTATGGTATTCCTGAATATGGAAACATTTCCTTCACCAGCACAAACTCTTCCATCACAGGATAGTTTGGTACAACACTCACTAGAAGCCTCTTCTAGTGAGGACAAGACCTCGGAGAGTTTGAAGCTTCATTTGAGACCAGAACTATAATAGCAGGAGTGGAAAAAGATGGTTCTAACTGGTGCAGAGAGTTCCCTTGTGAACACACATGGAGATAAAAGAGATGAAAGAAAGGTGAAGGAGCTGATAAACCTGTTCCCCTTCCAGCCCCTGACATCCAATGTGTAACACTGAAATGTACCTTCCCTCAAATTATTTGCCCAGGTCTCTTTTCAGTTGCACTGGGCTATTTTACTTTTTCTTTCTTTCTTTTAAACAAATGAACCTCTTGCACCGTACATGCATGCTCCGTTTGCAGAATTTATAACTTCCTGATTTTTCTTAAAAGCAAGAGTGGAACCTCACAGCCCGAGCACAACGGGGATGAGCAGGCACTTGCTGCCCAAATGATTCGGAAAGGGAAGCAGGTCAGAAAGGGAATAAGCACATACGGCAAAGGTATCTGGTATCTGAGCCACATCTAGGCACTAAAATAAGCAAATGTGCCTAATTAAATCTCGAACGGGCTTGACATGAAGCATACACTGAAGGACTTTGCTGAGTCAGTGCCCTGGATGACACAGAGAAGCAGCAGTTGGCCTCGTTCCTACCCAAAATGGCATTTGGTGGGTGCCTGGGAGCTCGCTGCCTTCCACCTGCCGAGGGTGACCTCCTCGTGAAGGCCTTCCTCCATGGAACTGGGACTGCGCGTCAGGAGCAGGGGAGCGGGTCCGGGCTCCTCTCTCCCAGGGCATGTGGTTTTGCAGGGAGTGTTGCTGAACAGCTCCGCTGACCATCTGCGGAGCTTCAAAATCTGATGACTTGCCCAAAACCACGTGTTTTTTTTTTTTTCCCCCTAGACTCAAATTTCCAGCACTGTTAAAAGCTGGGGGGTGAAATTCAGGTGGTTTTAACCCCACTGGAGGCACATTGTGCTGGAAGAAGACCTGGGCACTGGCTGCAGCGCATTTTCAGCAGGGTGCTCTCATCCTGCTCACTCCTTTCAGCCTGGACAAGGCGTAAACCTTCAAGTGAAACCCCACTTGCTAAAGGCTGATGCTGCAAAGCATCGTGCTGTGCTTCGAAGCCCTTACTTGTGGCCAGGAGTCGGTGTCACAGCATCCTCGGCGATGCCAGCAAAGCCTCTGTTTACCTGGCTGCCCGACACGCTTAAAGGGAATATTATTGTTTTGTCAAGTCAAATACTGGGGCTCCACTGAGGAATATTTTCCGTCTGCAAGGGGGGGAAAAAAAAAAACAACTCTCTGTGAGCTCCAGCCAGCCTGCTCAGACAGAGGAGAGCGATCCAAGGTGCCGGGTTTCCACACGGGCAGACTTCCCTCCGCAATACCCTGGAAGCAATGTTAATAATCCCAGGTGCTGGAGCTGCCCTTCACCAGAGTGCATGCCGGGCGAGCAAGGATAGCATGGGCAGGGCATGTGAAACAGCTCCTTCGTTGTATTCACCCCTTCCTATACCACACTAAATATTTTTTTTTATTTTATTTTTTTACTCTGATGGAGCAGTAAACCTGCCCCTCTTCCTCGTGCATTCCCAGCATTGCCCAGACACAAGCTATATGGCTTACTGGAACTGGCTTGCCCGAAAGTTTTTCATTAACATTTCACCATGAAAAAAAATATACACATCAGCCACACAAGCATGTGGTTTCAATCCGTTAAAACACTGATTCATAATGTGTTTAGCAAACATTTTCTCCTGCATCTGCAAACAATAGCTACTTCCAGACTTTCACTGGCCCGTAATCTCTGCCGCTCAACGTGTTAACCTCCCCGAAACCAAAAAGGTGAAGTTTCTTTTGAGGTGACAGCAGCCCCTTTGAACAACTCTGCCTTTCGCCTGCTCCCCAGCCATCCCCACCAGCTCAGAGGGGCTGAGATTTAACCTTCTGCCCTTGATACCCTTGGAAAACGGGAAAAATCACAACTGTCTTTGGGGCATCCTTTGGCAGCACACCCTAGGGCTGCAGGGGATGAGAGAGCTTTAAAAATGAAGTAGAGGAAAATAACAGGGAACCTACTGCCAGGGTTAAGCACACACCTCTGCCTGTTTGAGGTAACAGAGCACCGCCAGCAACCCCGAGCAAGTCAGGCTTTCATCCTTGGCATCCCCGAGTGGGTTTGTGTTTTGTCCTTGGCAGCGGAGGTGACTCACGGCAGTGCCCCAGCACTGGCTGAA
>NW_009723493.1:386-3489 GCF_000703405.1 Apaloderma vittatum | reverse complement strand
GGTTTGAACTCCCAGCTCCTAACGGAACCGCTCACAACAGCTGTTAAAATAACCTGAGATGAACAGACCCATCGAGTGCCTGAAAAACAACGACAGCCTCTTGTCCCCGCAGAAGTGAGGAAGCTGAGGTGGCACGAGGACCGGGGTAACGCCTGAGCTGTAACAGGGAGCACCCAGAGACAGTGACGTTCCTACAAATTCAGTAAAAGCCTGAAGCCCCTCTTCCCTGCGCGGTGCACAAACACACACACACACCAAAGCAGGTTTTACTCACTACTCCAGGGAGGCAGAATTACTCACAGGTGGTTCTTTTCAAAAATACATATGGGCTGAGGCTGAGAACATATGGTCCGATGGCATATTAATAACAGAGAGCCGAGGTTCCCTGTTACTCACACAGCGACGCAGCAGATTGAAGGAAAGACACCTTTAACGAGGAATGCCTACTGCCCCGGCGTGCATGAATCACCCCGAACCAGGTCACCCTGTTCCCACAGCCCTGCCTAATAAAATTAGCCATTTATGGATATGTGGAGATAGTTGGGGTGGTTTTTTTTAATCCCTTGCTTAGATGCTAGGGATGAAGCCACAGACTTTCTCCCCCATTACTCCAGGATTAAAGGACTTTTTTTTTTGTGGGATATACATAAGAAAGGCCCTACAATGTCTGGGGATGGAGTCCTGGTCACTCTTTTCCTAAAGCTGTTCCCAACACTGATGTTTGTGGAAGAGGAGGATGCTCTGCCGCATGCCCTACAGGGCTCACAACAGGGCCAACCTGGTCACGCCTTACTCCAGATTAACTGATCTCCTTCCCCACTTCAGTTACATCCTCCTCCTCTTTCTTTCCTCTCTCTACCCAGCTCTGTTCCTTCTGGATGAAGGCACAATGACTTTGTAGGTGTTTTTCCTTTACGTTCCCTGTTCTTTAGCAGCCAATTATAAACGAAAGCGCACGGCAGAGGGGCCCAGCTCCCTCGCTGGCACGCGCAGCCCCAGACCTGGACCGAGCTCTGCCTCGTCAATGCACACTCACGGCTCTCAGAGGCGATCCAGGATTAAAACCTGCTTCGCTGACCTTCTCCTGCTTTGCAGGGGTGACAAAGCAGCCCTTAGGCCTGGATTTTTGGACTCTAAGAAAGCCATTGAGTCTTTCAGGGAGTCGCAGCTCCGCACACAGCGCTCCCCTTCCCCCTGCCACCTCGGGGGAGCAGGGAGGATTTCCTAACTCCGTGATAATCTTGCTCTTATCTCCCAAGTCCTGGGAAAAGATCAAACACGTTGCAGCTGGGAGTGGTGCTGCTTAATCCAAACAAAGAAGCCTCAGCCATCTCCAGCTTCATGACTTGCAAGCTGGAGCTACACTCCTTCAGCAAGAGAAATACTCAGCAAAGCTCTCCTGCAGGAGTGAGTCCCTCTGCGAGGACAGGGAAGGCTTTTACCCAAGGGTAGGACTCAGTTTGCACCAGCAGCGCCTGCCTTTGGACCCTCAGCTTTCACTGCTGTGAGATGCTTCTTGCAAAATAAGCCCAGGATCCCACTGGTGCCAGTAAAATCATCTCAGTTTGGAGAAGTGGCCTAAATTCGCATTTGCCAGATTCATAAGCTAGATTTAGATTCTTTGGAGTGGAGAAAGATGATGGGCACTGGCAAGGATGCAGAAAAAAATACAGGCTTTATTTTGTCCTGTGTTAAGCGCAACAGTTTGTTTCAGGTTGCAGCATAGGGCAGGAAGAAGGAGTAAACTAACTGCAGATCAGGGTTTGCAATGCAGAGTCCCAGGGGCACTTGGATCAAACCCAACCAGAAAGGGAAGGGGCCACAGTTCCAGAAACTGCACCAGAAATGGGGAGGGAGGTGACTCCCCTCATTGCTGCAACATCACACCAACATCACCCAACAGAACGTGCCTACACAGCTAAATAGACTTTCCTAAAATTAAAGTCAATTGGAGATCACAGCTGCTTGGAATTTGCCTAAAAAGAACTGACCCCCCCAATCCCTCCTACCGTCTTCTTACAAGGGTCTGTATTTTCAGGTGAAAGGAAAGCTCAGTGTGCCCAGAGTGAAAATCCAGCTGGATAAAACAAATGCCTGATCTCTCATAACACACAGTAAAAAAAGGTGCATGGGAGATGGACTTTTATCACAAATTTGCCACAGTTTATTTTTCCAGCTAAGGATGTTCCTTCTCTGCTGGGCTTTAAATTTGTCTGCATGAAAGCGCTATGGAAAGGTAAAGCAAATGAGTGAAGGTGTGAAATCAATATACATGAACTCAATGGCTGTAAGCCCCAAGGCTGAGGGCTCAGTTTGCTGCGCTTTGTGCAAAATGAGCTGAGACCCCTCTATTGGACTCCAGGAGAGCCTGGAGACAGATCTTTCACCTTCTGCCTTCGCTAATTCATCTTTGTTTTGTGTTAATGGGACAGCAAATTCAGCTTTGGGTCCCCCAAATAGATGTAATTACTGCAAGCATGGGAGGAGCACGGTGCTCTGCAACACTCTACAGTCAGCCCAGGAGGGCTATCTCTATCTCAAAAGCTTAGAAGGTTTTGGCAGGATATTTTACTTTGATATTACATTTCCTTCCAGCTCAGAAGATACTATAGTGCCTCCACATGTGCTCTCTGAGCCAGACTTTGAGCTAGAATAAATCTGTGGCTCCACTGGCTTTTTAAAGGACAATTGTGTTCATTAATTCTTACTAATTCACGTATTTTGCTTTTACAACTGGCCCAGGTTTAGGTAACTTGTTACACTATATGGAACCATGAGCGGGAAGATGATGGAAAGAGAGGAGCCAACATGACGACTTCTGCCCTAAAACCAGCTTCAGCACCAGAACTTGCGAAGTCAGAAACTCTGGGAACTTTCCAAAGCGAGAACACAAACTCACACCCAGAATACTTTCAAACCACCGCATGGCTTCATATAACTAAGGGCGCCCTTAGGGTAACGGTCAAAAAAAATTAAAACAAATAAATCCCTGAGCTCTCGAACCACAGGAAAAGAAGCAAGGTGGGGTAGGGTGTCTGGTCCCATTCCTGGTGTGGGGTTCTCAGCCGTTCCCAGTGTCAGGCTCTCACCGACTGGCGGTGTC
>NW_009723493.1:0-311 GCF_000703405.1 Apaloderma vittatum | reverse complement strand
TGCGCCTTCCCGGGGGGGGGGGTCTCAGCCTTTCCCGGTGTCAGTCTCTCACCGATTGCCGGTGTCGGGGCTCTCAGCCGTTCCCGGTGTACGGGCTCTCTCTTGTGGCTGCCTGCGCGCAGCGCAAGGATGCTCAGCGCAGGCTGCGCAGCACCCGGCGCGCAGCCCTGTCTGATGCATGGGGACCCCTGACCCCAAAGCCATGGCCTTGGGGATCTCTGGAGGGTCTGTGCATGCTTCAACATCCAGGCGTGAGCCGCCGATAAAATGAAAGGCAGCTCCTCCTGCTCCTTGCTTGACCGGGGCGTTCC
>NW_009723492.1:0-4411 GCF_000703405.1 Apaloderma vittatum | reverse complement strand
TGGGGGTGACCCCGGGGCCTGTGCGGGCCCTGAAGGGCTGTGGGGGCCTTCCCGGGCCCGGCCTGCAGAGCCTCGGGGTCCTGCAGGGCCCTGACAGCGGTGGGGAGGCCTCAGTGCTGAAGCAGGGACGGTGTCCCGCTGTCCTTCCCCCGTGGCTGCCTCCCCCAGCTTGTGTTCCCCTTCTTTGGCCTTGTCCTGAGCCCAGGGTGAGGACTAGCTTCGGTTAGGACTAGCTTAATGCCGTACAGGGAGGGTCAAGACGTTGTCATCTTGTTGTAGAGTCCATAGTTGGCCTCCACCTTCACAAACAGGGCAGCACTGGGCAAAATGTGGCTGGGTGGGGGAGCACGTGGGGAACGGAGGACCGCGGGGCTTTAGGATGCAGTAACGGGTAAAGTGCCCAGGGAAGCGATGGAGTCACGGTCCCTGGGGGGGTTTAAGGAGAGGCTGGATGTGGCACTTGGTGCCCTGGTCTGGCCGAGTCATAGGCTGGACTTGATGATCTCAGGGGGCTTTTCTAGCCTCAACAATTCTGCGATTCTGAGTCTGAGTGTCTTGTGGGGAAGAGAAAGCGGTTATGTCTAAGTCATGTTCAGACTATTGATTTTTGTCTGCCCTTGTTCCTGAACTCTCCTCTCCTCTGCTAGAGGAGGATTCGGTGATTTACTCGCAGCTGTGCAAGGACCTGAATTCACTTCACTTCACTGGTTTCCCTCTGTGTCTTATTCAGCTGCCTGTAAATGTTTTCTGTGGTGCTTGTAACCCGTGGGTTGGCAGTTGATTTCCTACACTGAAGGTGTTAAACGTTGGCCTTTTGCACATGCTCTGAAGCAGATGTGGTCATATTAGTACCTGACTGTAATGAACTTTTAAAGTTTGGTTCCTACTTCAAGGTCTTTACCACAAACTACAGTCTTCTACTTTGCAGAAGTTATCACAGAATCACAGAATGTTTGGGGTTGGAAGGGACCTCAGAAGGTCATCTAGTCCAGCCCCTCCGCCAGAGCAGGATCACCCGCAGTAGGTCACGCAGGAACACAACAGTTATTGGAACAACAGTTCTGGATCTAGGACATACTCTGACGTTTAAATCCTCTATGAATGATGATGTTTAGGAAAAAATTCTCTTCTTTTTCAGTACTCTGAAAGCTGGTCTTTCAGGCCTTGCAAAACTTGAGGTAGGTGGTGGCACTGGAAAACAGCAGCTGGTTCACAGACCTGTGTGGCCTTTCCAGGGCTGTGACTGCCGCCTCTCAGTTGTGTGCTGGTAGTAATGAAGAATCGCTCAACAACGAGCGAAAGGTGCCGCTTAACACAGACTGTAGCACCAGACCTTTCCGTTTCAAGTATCTGGGGTTCATTAGTTTTATAAAAAACCTGTTACAAACTCAGACTTGTTTAGCGCCGAGTTCCATGGATGGATGGATGGAGCTGGAGGAAAGTATATGTTGCTGTGACCTCATATAAACATGAGGTTTGGCAATGGTAGTAGTTTCCTTTGATATCTTTTAGTTTTTTTGTGTAACGTGTTGAAGGGGCAGGGGATGGGAAGCTAATACCCAGTTACGTGATGATTGAAATGGGTGGTGTTTGTATCCAGGCCTACACACACTCATGGGTGCGACTGTGAGTTTGTGTGGATGTGGTGAGTTGTGAAAACCTGAAAAAAATTGGATTTCTGACCTGAATCTTAAGATTTGCTGGGCACTTACGCCTTACATATGGGACAAAGCTAAATACTGTGGTTTTAAAGTGTGTCGTGCTTGGTGATTCTTTAGCAGCCTCAAATTTGAGTAAGTGGGAGAGGCAAACATGCTAAGTTGGAGCTAAATAACTTTAATGTAGAGAAAGTGCGTGTCTAAATGTCTAATTTGTAGAGAGTGGGAGAATAATAATATTTTAATAAATCTTGACTTGTTATTTAATTTGTAAAATAAGTTGAGAGTGAGCTCATGTTACTGTGCTTTCCAAATAAGAAATCATATTTGCCTAATAATCTTCGGCTTGCAGGCACGGATACCTTGGCTAGTTTTGGTCCAGTATTTAGACACAACATTGAGGTTATCGACTTTATGAAATTAAAATTATTCAGTAGAACAGCCTGATAACTAAAACCTCCAGAATTCAATTAGAACTTGGTTTGGATGTCGCAGTTCTTTGCAGAGCTTGAAGTGTCGTGTTGAGCCAGACCATGAAAACCTGAAAGTAAAAGTGATTGCAAAGGAAGACGAGAGTGTTGTGTTAATAATATTCATGTTTCTTAGGGTTAGCCAAGTACAAAAAGCAAATGACATGGAAAGGAATTTAAATCACTTTTTTTCTGTGTGTTGTTTTTGTATAGTAGCTTGGGTGGGGGTGAACTTGCCAAGCAACAGGTAAATTATTTTTTTTTTCCTGATTTATGTGCTCATAAAATACCAGTGCAAACAAGTTTAAATCTGGGTGGGTTAAATGTGTCTTTCTTATAACTTTATTCAGCTTCAGAAAATTACTACAGATTTTAACAGGAGGCTATTGGCTCGAAATGTAGCAAAGTTTTATTTTCTCGATACCTTTATTTCCAAAACATTTATGTATAAAGTCTTCGGCCAATTTTTGTAGTTTTATATTTGCATTTTTCTGTTTAGTTAGAAGACTATTTATTTCTCTCTTGTTCCTGCGTGAAAGGCTCATAAAAGGAAACAGTGTATGAAAAGTAGAACTTTGACTACCTTCTGCTCTAAATAAAATAAACCAAAAGAGCTCCTTCAAGTATTATGATATTTTACTTGGTTATAACAAAGATAGTTGTGTCTCTCAAAAAGACATTGCTTAGGTCTGCAAAATCTATTCAGTGTGATTGCCTGTAAAATGCTTAGAAACGTGAAGCTGAAAGGCTTTTTTTATAGACATAAATGATTTTATTAATGAAGGGTTATTTTTTTTATTTACCCAAGCTCAGTAGCTCTCTGTTGCAAGAGACTCCAGCATTTACTTTCCTCCGACACTAGATTTAGGGATTCTTGTACATCTTTCCCCAGGCTTCCCAGTGACAAAATTGAACGTATTACAGCAGCACTGAGATCAAGTAAGAAATGGTGCTTTTGGGGAGCTGGGGCTCTGGTCTAAAATCAAGGTGCTGCTGCTTCAGGAAGGTTAATCGCATAAATGCCAGTGTAGCAGGGGAGCTTTCATCGCTGTTGTCAATCACAGTTTCTGTATGTTCTGGAAATTTCGGGTCTTCCCTAGTCTCTACGATGTTGCTTTTCAGAAGTTCTAAATGCAGAAAACCCTGCGATGAAAGAAAACCCAACAGGAAAGACTTTGGATCTCTCCTCTGTCCCTGTGAAGTGTCAGTTTTTCCTGTCACGTTGGGGAACACACTTGTTCTTTGGGAGTTGTTTCCTGCACGAGGATTCGTGTGCAGATCGAGTTCACCTTGTTTTTCTGGTTGTTGCCAAGAACATAGAATAAAGGCAGCCTCAAGGAGGGACTGATTTGGGAGAAGCTGTTTCCTGAGCAGAAGATGTGCTGCTCAGTGGAATGAAAAATTGAAAATAAAACCCTGGAGTTTGAGCCGAACCGGGATCTGTTGGGTGATGATAACGCTGCTAAGGTCGTCTGGCTCAGAGGGGTCGTATCAAAAAAATGTGTGTGCATGGCTCCTCAGGACATGAGTCGTCATGATGGTGTGGGGTTGATGGTTGGACTTGATGGTCTTAGAGAACCTTAATGATTCTGTGATTTCTGGATCCAAGGCCCATGGTGCAGATGGCCGGTGCCTCTCCTGCCCTGTAGCTCCAATTTGAGCAAACTGGCCTTGGCCATGGAGCAAACCACCCAGCTCAGGTCTCGTCTTGGGATCCTTGTGTGGTTGTTGGTTCCAGAACCTGTACATGTCTATGAACAGCGGTTCACATCGCTTACATGTGGAAAACCTGCCTTGCAGCCTGCGGATACGATGTTTTACAGAGTTATGTTGCTGTTATTTCCTGCCCACTGTTGCAGGAGTGCGAGGGCACCAGCCTTCCTGGAGTGTGTTTAAACATGTCGTGCTCTTCAACATCTGTGTTGTTGACACAGACAGTGGGATCGAGGGCACCCTCAGCAAGTTTGCTGACGACACTGAGCTGTGTGGGGCGGTTGACACGCTGGAGGGAGGGAATGGCATCCAGAGGCACCTGGAGAGGGGGGCCCAGGCCAACCTCATGAGGTTCAACAAGCCCAAGTGCAAGGTCCTGCCCCTGGGTTGGGGCAATCCCAAGCACAAACCCAGGCTGGGGATGAGTGGATTGGGAGCAGCTCGGCAGAGAAGGACTTGGGGTGCTGGTTGAGGAGATGCTCAGCGTGAGCCGGCAATGTGTGCTGGCAGCCCAAAAAGCCACCTGTGTCCTGGGCTGAAGAAGAGAAGTGTGGCCAGGGGGGCAAGGGA
>NW_009723491.1:6197-9568 GCF_000703405.1 Apaloderma vittatum | reverse complement strand
ACTGGGTTTTAGCTCAAACCCAGGACAACCTACTAGAAGATTTCTGTTGTTCAAAGGAAAGAATCTGCCTGGTACCTGGTTCCTTGTAAAAAATATCTTACTTCTGACGCAAGATTTTCCACCTTTTTATGCTACATACTTAATTATATTTGTGTCACTAAAGATGTCCCATGCATTTTAGGCCCTGAAATATGTCATTTTTGTACCAGTGGTTTGATTTGGTTTTGTTTTGCTTGGTAAACCCTGAGAAAAGGAGATGAAGAAGAAGTGGATTTTTTTAATGCAAAAACACAATAAAAGAGAATGAACTGGGATCTTCTGATCCAAATATTCGGATGTTTACCTTTAGAAAAATAAAGATTAAACAAGTGGCAACTTGTGCACCTTGGAGATTTAACAGACCTTGCTGAGGTGACAAAAAATTAGTTCCTATTAACCATGTTAGGATGTTGTGGGTTAGGGCTGGGCCACCCACTAAATGCTGACAGGCGCTCTCTAACCCCTTCTTCTCCCTGCAAATGGGAAGAAAGAGGGAATGAGGCAGAGAGACTTACGAATTCAGAAAAGAAAATTAAAACATCTTTAATGAATAATGAAATAATAAAAACAGTGGACTATATACATATATATAAAACTGACTCCCTCCCAAATAGCAATCACCCCTGATGCTGTAGAGCAGGCGGCACCAGAGAAGCACCACGGTCAGCAGCAGCGGGGAGCTGGACCACAGGAGATGGATTCAAGAACTCAGGACTGGGATCAAAGGCAGAAGATTGAAAGGACTCCTCGCTAGATGCCAGCCATTGAAGAAAGAGGCTTAAAAACCCTCATGATCACTGAGTTTATACTGAGTATGAGGTATATGGAATGGAATACTCTCGTTGGTCACCTGTCCTGTCTATTACCCCCCGGACATGCAACCTTTGACTTCCTTGTGACCCCTCTCACTACCCGGCGCCCCCAGCATGGCACACAGAGCCAGCAGTGGCCTTGGTCACTACAGGAATAAGTATCAGCAAGAGACTTTCTGCATCTCAGTGACAGGCAGTAACTGCAAACATCAGGTGTTATCACTGCCAGTAGCACACACTGTCTGCAGAAACATGCTGCTGAATTTGGAAGAGTCCGATCTGGAAATTAAAAATCACGGAACAGAATTGGTTTCGCTTAGCTCAAACCAGGACAGAGGGCTATGTATTTCACAGAAGCTGAATGTCTGGAGCTCTTTACCTCAAGACACGGGTGCCCTGACTTTGCCTCTGGATGCCACCAGTGGCCATGGCAGCGCCCCAACAGGCATCCACTTTGCTTGCTGCTGGTCCAAGAGCAGACGAGAGGTGCCAGTGCCAGCCTGTGGGCTTGGCCACTCGCAGAGCACCACACAGAGGAGGTCTGCTGCTGCATCTCTCCTGCCATCAGCCACTCTCCTTCCTGCTTCCTTCTTGCACAAGTGGGTAAGAGAGTCTCAAAATATTTGGAGAAGGGAAACTTGAGAAGTCAGTTTATATCTGCTCGATTGCATCACTTATAAGGTGAAATCTCTTACAAAGAAGTGCTTGGTACATATATGATCAATTATCGTTGTAGGTTAGTACTCTCCTAGAACCAGCCCCAACAATGTTCCATATCCTGTATCAATTTCTCCATAAAAATATCTTCCCAAAGAAACTTGCCATCAAACTCCTAGGCCCTGAAAACTCTGCAATGATCATCAGTTGGCTGTTGCAACAGAGAAATTCTCCAGTTATTCTGTAATATATACCTTTGTCTGGATACAAACATCTTTCAGATTTATGCATACACAATATCACCCTGTACCATATAATGAGGAAAGTCAGTAAATTATTTATCACCACAGTCTACCATGTTGCTACCTAGAATTACTTGCAGAAACAGTTCCAGGAATGTTATCTAATCTTTTTTAAGAATGCAAGAAGGCTGGTTTTGGACATACCTTGCATGAAATTAACACTGCTTATTGCAACTTCACATCTTCCAAAGAAAACCTTTAATTTGATGTGGGAAAAGCTCAGATTCAGAAACTGACTGGTAAAATATATTTCTACTGCATACTGAGTCTCTTACAGTATTTGGTCTCTTACAGTATTTGGGAAATGTGGAAAGTGTTTCTGGCATCCTTGAATGGAAATTCAATCATTTCTAGTAAGCTTGCTCAGAAAAACAGCTTGCTCCAAAGTTCCTGGGTGTGCCTGCTCATATATGAATTCTGTATTTGCAAGTGTTCTCACTGAAGTGTCCAATAACACAGACCTATAAATCCTGAAATACTGAAGACTTCTAAGCAAATCAACTTGCCAGTGTTATTAGAGTTTTAAAAATAAAAACTGTAGAAAGTACTTACTAAAAAATAATTTGTCTTTTTTGACCAATTTACCCAGTTTCTGTGGGTAAATTCATAATCAGGCTTTGTAACTTACACAATCTGTAGTCTGTAACTATTGTACATCTAAAAATAAAAAAAAAACAACAAAAAAGTGAAATATCATTTAAATAAACATATACATGAGGGTTGTTATGGTTTATATCTATTCTAGTGGTTTATATATGTTCCTTTGGTTTGTGTTTTTTCTTTGAAAATACTGCTAAGTTTTCCATAACACTATTAGTACAAGAAAACAGAAAGCCTGTTTCTTCTCTTCTTACCACTTTAAGGAACTGTGACATAAAACGAACAAGCAGAAGGTGTCAGACACCACTTAATCACAATAGGAGCAGAGTGGGGTTGCTGAGGGGCGTAATGACTGTTCCAGGTGTGCATTAATTGAGAATCCAATGAACAACAATCCAATGTGCTTATTTGCAATGTCTCTGGAAGGATTTTCTATTAGCTATTTATTTGTGTCATTAACACCTATGCTGTATTAGAATACAGTTTGTACATATAAATCTTTATTATTCATTTTAAGGGAAGTGGTACATTTCTGAAACAATATCATAGAATCATAGAATGGCCTAAGCTGGAAGGGAGATTAGAGATCATTTTAATCCAGCCTCCATGCTGCCAGGGACGCCACCTCTCGACTAGATCAGGCGACACATGGGGACCGAACGGGAATCGAACCCGCGACCTTGGCGTTGTTAGCGCCACGCTCAACTGACTGAGCTAACCGGCCCCCTAATATGATTTTTACTACTTAAGACAGAGTGTAGTTGTGGACCGTGGTGCATTCAACTACTTCCAAAACACCAAAGTCTATGTTAAATAATTTGTAATACAAATGATACTGTGCAGAAAATTATAATCACTTTCATCCACCACAAGTTGCAGTGCAAAGAAAATCCCATGGAGCTCCTTATCTGTGCTGGGTATACCACCTTCTCAATTACTGAAGTAGTTAAATGGACTTAGC
>NW_009723491.1:773-6039 GCF_000703405.1 Apaloderma vittatum | reverse complement strand
CAGCGCTGCCATTGAGGGCTTGGGAGTATTGTGCTGATAAAATTCAAATTCAATATCCTTAGAATGAAAGTGGAATTTCAAAATTTAATTTGGCATTATTTAATTTCAGTAGAATTCAATTTGGGAAGAAAGCATTTAGGTTACATTTTTAGAGTTACATACATATGCATGTTTATGTAGATACATATAATTTTTATATATATATATAAAATTACATTAATTCAACATCTACCTCTGCTATAACAAATGCACACAGTTAGGGTTTCAAGTACGCTGATAGATAAAAACATTTGTTTTATTACATGACTTGACTGCTCAGAATGTATTTATGTTTTTACCATGTGTTCATCCTTACGCAACTTAACTGTATGTTTCGTTTATGTATGACATTTTGAGTGATAGTATTGAGAAGAGAGAAATTATTTATTTCTTCTCAAAAAACTTTCTATGACCTTTAGGGGGCATAGGTCCCTCTCTCATTCTCTCCCCTAGCCATTAGCAGCATACAATTTCTTCAAAACCAAAAATGAAAACAAAACCTCTCCTGAGATATCAGAGTCTGAAAGCTGCAAATGATTTTATGAGCCTTGTGCATTGATATGTTACAATTGGTGCTACACAGCACGTCCATGGAATAGTAATTAATAACTTCTTTCTATCACTTTGTGGGAGGATGAAGGAGGAGAACAATGAAATCATTTTCTTCTTCTCAGAAAACACCACAAAATACTTCTGATAAATTTTCTATTAAAATATTTATATTTAGCATCTTTCTGAAGGTAATCCCATTATTCTTGTTTAGTCAATTTTTTACTGTACAGTTTGTGAAATGTGAAGTGCCAAGAAATGTCAGATGGTCCTAAAACAATGCAGAAGGTGCTTGAAAACAGAAGCCAGTTCTGAAGAACTGACACCATCTTTCTAAGCTTTCCTCTAGGTTAAATCTCACCCAAGTGCTTCTTAGTCCTAATCTAGCCTAAATCATGAGTTTGTACAATGTGCGATTCTGGCTTTTCCTGATCTGCAGGGAAATGGAATTACTAGTGTCTGCTTAGGAGTTACTTTTTGTTAAATTTAATCCAAATGCATCAAGATCCCCACTTTGTGAACTGACAAACTAAGTCTAAAACACACTCTGTCCTCCTTGCAGAAGCCAGTCTCCAACACATTTCACATGCTGTTGTATAGCCAGATGTATCATGAAAGAGTAACAGGCAATGATGGAGAGAGCTTCAGGTGCCTCAAGCTGCTCTTACTTCACTCTTTGCCATATCTAACTCATTCTTAAAACCTATGAACTCTTTAGCCTCCCTCAGTGACCTACTCCAGTGCTCCAGAAGGTCATTATGTTATTATTCATGCGGCCTGAAGAGGCATGGGACTGATCTGAAATAATCATTGGCAGATACAAAAAGTAGCAGGGAAATGGAGGTGCAGGTTAGGCCAAATGCTCGCCAGTTGTACACGCAAGGCTTGGCAATCTTATGCCTGTTCTCAGACTCTTTCCTCTGTCTTTCCGTGTAGACACAGTAAAAAAGCCAGCTGGAACAGCTTGTGATTTTATGCAAAAGATCATCTTACAAAATACTGATCTGTCAGGCCTCTGCCAACAAGGCAGACCTCTGCTGTGTCCCTTGTGCCAAGCCATCGTCACAGAACAGACTTCAGAGAAAACTGTGGTTTGTAGGAAGTAAATACATTTTCCTTTGTTCCAGAAAGATGCTGAATAAAAATAATGAAATAATTAATTATAATTAACTGCCAGAGTCTGAGGCAAAACTAACTCAAAGCTTCTGAAGAAGACAGTAAAAACAACAACCAGAAGGTGCATAAAAAAGCAAGACTTAGGGAAAAAAAAAAGGTTAATCTAGTCAAGTAACTTGTTTGTACCTCTGAAACAATGAACTCTGCACTTACAGCTGCAGTAGGGAGAGGAAGGAGCAAGGAATGATCATAGATCAAAAAGAGGAACGTAAATGAACAACTTCTGCTGCTGCAACTCTCCTCAGTCCAGGCACTGAAAGCAAACCTGAATCCAGACTGGAAAAGAAATGAGTAAGCCAGCAGGCCATTAAAAGAGAAGAAAGATACTTCAAATTCATGTTACTCATTAGAGGTTTACTTTAACTGCTTCACACTCACGCTAGATCCAGTCTGAGCTGTGAAAGTAACCCTGCTGTTTACGGAAGGAGATCTGCACCAATCAACTCTGCAAAGGGTGTTTACTGAACTGTTTAAAGAGATTTGGACTCAGTCCTGAGACTGAAGGAGGAGAGTATTGGAAAAGGCAGTGTGACCACTGGCTTCTGGTGTTTTCTTTTTCTTTTCTTCTATTTCTTTCTTTTGTAAGGCACTGAAGAGTTTCCGAGTTTCCATATTTCTACTGCTTATGTCTATGCAGTTTCTATCCAGAAATTTAGTAAAGAGACAGTATTGGCCTGAAAAATACATTCTCTGGTCTGAGAGTCTTTTTCCTTTTTCTTTCTTTTTTTTCTGGTTGTTTTAAATACAGAAATAAAATGTTGTCTCTGTAGTTCATCCCAGGAAAAAAATAATCACTCATAGATCTGAATCTTACCTTCCTTTTATTTTTCAAAGTAAAACTTAAAACGTGTTTAATGTCTAAAACCAAACTGCCTTTTTTCTCATATGTCGAGTTCATGACATCACCTTGTCATAGAAATAGGCCTAAGTTGCAAACATAAGTACAGATCCCACATTTCTGGAAATGTATCTTTTACCGGAATTTTTTTGTTTTATCCTTTTTTTTTTTTTCATACAGATGTCAAATCCATATGGTAGTCTTTCCAGAGGTTCCTCCTCTGCTTAAGACTCCTCCTCTGTTTAAGACATTCAGCTCCTCACTGTATTTTTACTGTTAGTGATATCTTCATTTACTACAGGAGAACTCAAGAGTCTTGAGCTCAAATCCTAGCCAAGTAAAAAGACAATATCACAACAGTATACTAATGTGTTCCACTCATGGATCAGCTCTTTACACTTGTAGATACAGTCATGTGAATCTGGGCTGTAAAAACCTGTGCTCCATTTGTATCTTCTGCATTTCAGTAAAAACAATAAAAAGCCCCAAACACTACCATTATTTGTTAAAAGAAGAAGAAATAGGTTTTAATAAAAACAAACAAACAAGAAAGATGGGAATACAGATGGATATCAAACTATAAAAGAAGCATGACAGCAAGTGATGAAGAATTACTATCTTTCAGAATTTTTTGAGGAAAATTACCCAGAAGATGTGGTGCATCCGATAGGACTTTGGCCTCAGCATTGGTGGTGCAGTAAGGCAATCAGTTTCTAGTGTAGTAGCTTTCTCTTACGTTCCAGACACATCTCTGGAAGCATAGACTCACACAAAGAACAGTTGAAACAGGCCAACTTCACTAAGAAAAATTATCTGTGTGAGTTCTTCATGTTTTTATAACAAGGTATGATGCGGGCACATTGTTTTTATATTTCAGCTGTGGGTACACACAGAGGTTCCTACAGTTTTAAGACTCAATCCACTTGGCAAAATTTGTAATCACTGGCTCAGTAGGTGTTGCCACTTCCCAA
This sequence comes from Apaloderma vittatum, assembly GCF_000703405.1. Lineage (NCBI taxonomy): Eukaryota > Metazoa > Chordata > Aves > Trogoniformes > Trogonidae > Apaloderma > Apaloderma vittatum. The sequence goes on along the minus strand of NW_009723491.1, from coordinate 2,466 downwards.
AGGGCACGAAAGCGAAATAGATTGGTGGAGCCACACCCTGAGGCAAAGCCAGCAGGAAGAAGCTCTGCAAGAAGTGGAGGATCCCCTCCCCTCCTGTCACCAGGCAGAAGGAGGGGACATAAAGGACAAAGGGGAATGGAGAGAGGTCCCTCATCAGAGAGGTAAGCGAAAACCCTCCTAGCCTCCCTCACCTTCCCAGTTGCCCTTGCACAACAGGTTTGGGGCTTTGGGACTTGAGGGCCAAGTCAATGAAAATGAAGATCCATCTAGGGCTTGTCACTCACCCCCATGCCTTAGGTCTTCTTCAATTAAGAAGAAAAGGAGGGTAACTCTAGTAGGTGACTCTCTTCTGAAGGAAATGGAGGGGCTCATTTGTTGGCCAGATCCATCCCACGGGGAAGTCTGCTGCCTCCCTGTGCCTTGGGTTAGAGATGTAAAAAGGAAGTTCTCTGCTGTGGTGCAGCCCTCTGATTATTACCCTTTGTTAGTTATCCCAGTTGGCAGTGATGAGGTTGCAGAGAGAAGTCCAAAGGCAATTAAAAAGGACTTCAAGGTATTGGGGAGACTACTAGATGGAATGGGTGCACAGGTGGTGTTTTCATCAGTCCCTCAAGTGGTAGGGTGGAAAGACGGTGGAAAACATACCTGATTAACGCCTGTCTCAGAGACTGGTGCCACCATTGGAATTTTGGGTTCTTTGATCATGGGGAAGTTTGCAGGGCACCGGCTCTGCTGGCAAAAAATGGAGTCCAGCTTTCTCAAAGGAGGAAAAGGATTCTCATGCAGGAGTTGGCAGGGCTCGTTGAAAGGGCTTTAAATTGGGCTCGAAGGGGGAAAGGGATAAAACCAGGCTCCCTAGAGATGAGCCTAAGGACAGCCTTCAGTCTGCCGTCCAGCTCAAGGTCGGAAATGGTGAAGTCCAGCTGAAGAGCAAATGTACTTCATTGAGAACTCCAAATACTTCATCAGGGGCCTGGCTCGAATACATTTATGTGAACACTCACAGTACAGGCAATAAAAAGAGGATGCTTGCCTGCCTGCAGTGCTACAATCTAATCATGATCATGGAAACATGGTGGAATGACTTCTACGACTGGTGTATTGGATTAGAAAGGTATAAGCTCTTCAGGAAGGACAGGCAGGGGAGACGAGGAGAGGGTGCTGCCTTCTGTGTCAATGAACAGCTAGAATGCATGGAGCTGCACCTGGCAATTGATGATGAAAAGACCAGGTGCCTGTGGGCAAGGTAAAAGGAAGAGTAGGAGACATTACAGTGAGGGTCTGCTACAGACCACTTGACCAAGAGGAAAAAGTGGAAGAGGCCCTTCATAGACAAATAGGAGTCACTGCTCGTTCACAAGCCCTGTTCCTCATGAGGGACTTTACCACCCCAGTATTAGTTGGAGAGACAACACAGCAGGGCATAAGCAATCCAGGAGATTCCTGGAACGCAATGATGACAGCTTCCTCCTCCAAGTGACAGAGGAACCAACAAGGAGAAGTGCCATGTTAGACCTCGTTCTCATCAATAGGTAGGGGCTGGTGGGAAATATTAAATTTGTGGGTGGCCTTGGCTGCAGTGACCATGAGATGGTGGAGTTTGAGATGCTAAGGGCAGCGAAGAAGGGGGTGCTCAGCAAGCTTGAAACCCTCGACTTCAGAAGAGCTGACTTTGGCCTCCTCAGGGATCTCC
>NW_009723491.1:0-252 GCF_000703405.1 Apaloderma vittatum | reverse complement strand
ACCCAGGGTAGGAGCAGATCAGGTCCAGGAACACCTAGAGAACCTGAAGGTGCACAAGTCCATGGGACCTGATGAGATGCATCCATGGGTCCTGAAGGAACTGGCGGCTGAAGTTACTAGGCCACTGGCCATCGTATTGGAGAGGTGCTGGCAGTCTGGTGAGGTTCCCACAGATTGGAAAAGGGCAAACATAACCTCCATCTTTAAAAAAGGAAACAAAAATAACCCAGGGAACTACAGACCAGTCAGCCT
>NW_009723490.1:0-6739 GCF_000703405.1 Apaloderma vittatum | reverse complement strand
AAGGGCTAAAGCCAAGGCTTGGCCTCAGCTGGGTGGACACAGGGCGGGCAGGGGCACCCAGGGGTGCTGCAGTGGCACTGAGCCCTCCCCCCGCCTGGCTGTCAAACCACAGCTCCAGCTGGAAAGAGCACCAACCGCCGATATCCCCGGGCAATTTTGTAGGACGCCGGGTGCCTGTCCCGATGCTTAACTCATCCTGGTCATGTTGGAGCACGTCCTCTTCCTCAGCGCAGGCGGGACGGGCAGGGACCCTCCGGCAGCGGCGCCGGGTCCCCCCTGCTGGGAGCCAGCCCTCCCCATGCCCCCACCGCACCAGGACAGGGAGCAGGAAAGGCACTGGTTTTAACACAGCAGCGTTCAAGCAGGGCTTGGGACATCCCGACCTGTCCCCTGGCCCAGCTTGGAGCAGACTTGTGCTCAGCCGATGGCCAAGGCTGTCCTGGTGGTCCTCCTTGTTGGAGAGGAGCTGAGAGGAGCCCTTCTCTTTCTACTGCTGCCAAAACCCCCAGGGAATGGTGCTGCAAGGGTGCCTGGGCAGGAGTGGCAGCGGTGGAACTGTCCCCAGGCACCCAACCTAAGACAGTTACTCCTTCCTCCCGCTCATCACTGACCCTCTGTGCCCTTATCACTGCTCAGCCAGGCTATTAATCTTCCCATTCACCCCCCAAAAAAGAGAGAGATGGCAGGGACAGCACCTACACACCTCCTCCTCAGAGGTTTTTGAAATGTTAAAGAAACGCATAAACCCCATATGCATACAATGGGGTTTATGGCAGCGGTCATCTGGCAGGAATGAGGAAGCCTTGGGGGCCCCAGATTTGCCCTTGGGGAGGGGACAGGGGACTTTCTGCCACCGAGATTTGAGCTGGGAGCGGGGTGGTAGAGCTGGCAGGGCTTGCGGGAGCAGGAAAGCAGAGCCCCTCACAGCCGCCCGGGGGGCAGTTTGGCAGCTTATCAGCCAGTGCCAGCTGTGGGAAAGGGGATTTCAAAAACATTTTGAAAACGCTCACATTATTTTTAGGAACCTGAGAAGGGACTGACTGGATCAGACCCCAGATATGGCCCATCCAGCTTTTTTCCACCAGCACCAGCTGACACCCGTCTCTTTGGGGAGAGCTTTCCCAAGTGAGCCAGGCTGCTGCCGGCGGCTCCCTAACCCGTGATAAAATCTTGTGGTCTCCGCTGGCTAACGGAACAGGCTGGCCTCACCCACCGGTCAAGCTTCGCACTCCTCGCTCGAACTCTCAGCCTCTGTGAGGCACGCGCAGCTCGTCCTGATGCGCAGCTCGTTGCGGCAGCTGCGCATCCCAACAGCAGGATGTCCTGACGGCAGCCGATCACGATGTGTTGCGCATCCCAATAGCAGCGCATCCCGACAGCAGCACATCCCAACATGCGGCACATCCCGATGGCTGGGAAAATGTGGGTTTTTCTGAGTTTTTTTCCTCCCATTTGCATGGGTCACCCTGCCGAAGCAGGCACTGCCAGGCAGCAAAATGGGACCGTGGAGATGTGATGATGCTGCGAGTGGAGCATAACACCCGTTCTGGCCAGACTTGGACCCATCCGGCCAAAGCTTTCCATGACCTTCTGCTGGAGGGAACCCAAAAGGTCACAAAGGATGAGTGGCTGCTGCTCCATTTGTTTGCTGTTCACACAGCTGTTGGGTTTGGTCCGTAGAGATGTGTATTTTGTGAAGAGAAACCCTGAGGACCACCACCACCAGCAACTGGTTGCTGGAGGAGGAGGAGCAGGAGCAGCTCTGACTTGCATGGCTTTGGGAGGTTAGAGCCCGTGTGCATTCACTGGTGTCTAATAAAGGTTGTACACATGATGTATTTTTAGGCACAGCAGGAACATTAAGAGAGGGTAGCTTTCTGCCCTCTCTTCGGCAACCAAGTAACAAAAAAAAGTTACTGTGCAGGCAAAGCTGGAAAAGGGGCTTCCTCGGGCCTCCAGGGACAGATGCTCAAGTGGTTGTGTTTCTACGTGTGCAAGATCAAGGCTCTGCTGACCACCTCGTGAGAGTGGAGATCTCCTCAAGGGAGTCACCCCATCCCCTCAGAGCAGTGCTGGACCACATGTGGAGGATGTGAGGGGCATGGATCCTCTGACAGCCTCTTCCCCCAAGCTTCATGGCCATGGTTGTCACCAAAGAAGGATGCTCAGGGGATGTTCCTGGAGTCTGACACTTGGTGTGGGCTTCGTGGTGGTGTCTGGGTTCTGTTTTCACAGGGAACAGGACTCAGAGGCTCAGTGAGGAGTGGCTGGGCAACCTGGGATGTTGCCACGTGCCCCGAGGGAGCGGAGGCTCAGTGAGTGGGTGGCTGGAGAGACAGCACCGAGCCAGCGGAGGGGAGTGGGAAGGAAGTGGAGGTATCGGTGGAGAAAGACAGGGAGACGCTGGGAGTGGCAGGGGCCGTGGGAGGCAGGGAGACAGGAGCCCGGTGAGTCAGCCCGGTGGGGTGCTTTGAAACCCAGTGGGGAAGCACAGGAAGGGCAGGTTCTGCCACAGCCTGGGGAGCCATCTTCCCCCGGCTGGCACCTTCTTCATCCCTCCTTCCCTGCTCAGCCAAGGAAAGTAGATCACCCTCCAAACCGGGGCAGCTTGCGGAGCCGCTGCTCTTCTCCTTCCGAGATAACACTGGCGCGGAGCCACCCTGGCTCCATCCGCTGCGGTGAAGTGGTTCCTCATCTAACCAGGGGAGCTGCCAAAGCCTGTCTTGAAAGTAGAGCTTTCTGGCAGTCGGGCTTGGCTCCATGGCTGGTGGCATGGGGGGGTGTTGCGTGGATATAGCCAGAGCAGTAGCTTTCCTCGGGCAGCCCATGCTGCTCTCAGTGACTCTCACGTCCCCCTGACCCCTAGGGGGCTGTGGGCCAGTATTCACCCAAATGTTGTGCTGGAGATGCCACGTTTTGGGTGGAAACCTACCCTCGGAGGCAAGGGCAACCCCTCTGGCAACGCACGGTGCGTGCGTGCAGACGGCTGCCGAAACCCAGCTGAGTCACCCCTGGTGCTGCAGGTGTGCAATGGGGTGCGGTAGAGGGGAGCATCCCTTGAGAGCACCTCGGCTCCTCGCAGGCAGACGCCAAGCTGCAAGACTGAGGACTGACATCCAGGTGGAAGGAAAGCTGGAGCTGGAAACAACTTTTGCCCTGGGCAAGGGTTTCTTTTAGAGTGAAGGCACCTTCCCTCTGGGATTTTCTGCAGGCTTTCAAGCTGTGGACCTCAGACGTCCCCACAGTCCTTTTGGGGAGAGCCTAGGGCATGCTGGACCTCCACCAGATAATCCAGGGAGACAGCAGGTTGGGAAAGGCTGCAGGGGAGATACCCTCCCTTGTTCTCATCCTGCCTTGGCTGCAATAGGAGTGTCTTCATTCTGTGAACCCTCTCCCTGTAATGTGGGTGAGATGCAAGCACGGGGATCCCGGTGGCCTCACAATGCCTGTTCCTGGCTGCTGGCATAAGCCCCATGCTCACTATCCCACCTCACCTGGGGAAATGTGGAGCATTTCAAGGGAGGGGTGTCACACCAGGATGTCTCTTGCAGAGGACCAGGCAGTGTTTTGATGTGCAGCCTCCTCTCCATCCCTCCAAAACTCCTCTGGGAGCAGCATGAGTGGTGTGTCAGCCACACAGTGGGGTGACTTGCAGCTGCCCAGATGTCTGAGCCCTCGTGTTTCAGGCACACCACAGACCCCAGAAGATGAAGGTTCATATTCCCAAGGATGTGAAGCTGTGGTCTCTTTTGCATGGTCAGTAAACTTGCACAAACTCCCCACCTGAGCTCTGCAGGGAGCCAGAGACCAAAGGCTGCACGGCTGCATTGCTGGGCTCCTGTACCTGTCACAGTCTCACCTCCGTCCAGCCTGATTTGGCTTGAAATCATAAGAAATCTCCAGAAGAGCACTGTGTGACTGTGTTCTTTGCCTCATGGGCAAAGCGTCCCCAGCACAGCCCCTGCAGGTGTATCTGCTGGTGTCCCCTCGCTTCTAGGCAGGAAGGGTTGGGCACAAGATCCCACCAGGTGCTGAGCATGAAGGTCCCTTTGCTGGACTCTATGCTAAAGGCTCAGCTCAAGCACATTTCTGTGGCACTGCCGAGGGACTGTGCTTTTCGGCAGCGTCCAGTTCTGCCCTCGTCCATGTGCAGGCCGTGTCCCTCCACCATGCGGGTATATGTGACTGGACTTGATGATCTTAAGGTTCTTCTCCAACCCTAACAATTCTATGATTCTGCAGCCTCATGGTGCTGATCATGAGGAAAAGTAGCACAGGCAAGAAGAAGAAAGGACACGGCTCCTCAGGGCCACAGCTAAAATATTCCCTGTTCACAGATAAAACTGAATTGTTGTCCCCTGAGCAGCGGACACATCCCTTTGCTTACACCTTTACCGAGCATCTCTCTCTCCGCTCTTTTCAAGCTCAGTTCCTTCCCTCGCTCCCCACATACAAATCCTTGCCCCCAAGCATGCCTTACCCACTCCTTCTAGGTTCTTTATCAACGGGGGTGAGGCTGGCAGTGAGAGGGAGTCCTCCACAAGGGACAAGTGCCCCGCACCCTTCACACGCAGCCACTGACCCCCCCAGCCGGGGTTAGTTTGGGAAGGAGCGCGATTGGGACAGTGACACATTGGCTGATTCACTGCTTGATCCGATCTCTTCCTCCTGACTCCCCAAATGATTCGAGTCAAACGAAACACATTTTAGTAGTCGAATCTGTAAGGGTGGGTCCCATTGTGCTTTGACCCTACAGGGCGTTTTGTACATTTAATTTGATTTACACCCAAAATGTTAATTTAACCTACTGGATTTTCTCCCACACCCAACTAATGCCGAAAATTAAACAAGATCCTACAGAAGAGTTTGTGCGCTATTATCTCGTTAGTGTTATTACTTATTGAGTAATTACAGCGCTCGGGCTGTACGTGCAATGTTGCTGCAGCGGGCATGTGGAGAAAGACACCAGTTGCCTGGTGATGTGTCCATGGGCTGCCTCGCTGAAGATGGTGTGGCCCCAAGGATGCCACTTCATGGTGCCATGCATGGTTCTCTGCAACAGTGTTGGCGGTGCTCTGCTGTGAGCCTGCTCCTACAGGTTAAAAAAATACCAAGAAACGTTATTTTCAGGGAAGGAAGTATGGGTTTTCTTCTGGGCTATGGCCAAGCACCATCAAGATTTGGCCAGCAGTCTGTATTTCCACCTGGTGGCTCAAGAGGAAAGCAACTCCTCACCGCTGAGATGCTCTACTTCGTGTAGGTGGTGCCTCTTCTTCCGTCCAGCTCCCCTTGCCTTGCTGGAGGCTCCAGGAGTTTCTCTCCACGCTGTGCATCTGATGACGCTGACCACACCACAGCCCTGACCACTTGTGTCAGGGTTCGAGAGCTGATAATAATAATAATAATTTGCTTCCTGATTCAGCCATGCTTGTAAGTGCATGTCTGACTTAGAGCACACAATTAAAATGAAGTGTGTGCTCCAGGACCTCGCTAAATGGGAACCTCAAAGCAGGATTTGAAGAAGCCGAGACGACGTTAGAGTAGTCACAGCGAGCTCTTGGTTTGGGAGTGTTGCGATTAATGCCATTTGCTACCTCTTTTGGCTTAAAAGACAAGGAGTGGTTAAAATAAAAGAAACCTCAAGTTGAAAGCATTGCAAAAAATCAATTAAAACCCATGTAGCTGCATTTTGACCTGGAGGAAAATCTCAGACATAACAGAGAAATTACATAGCCTTAAAGAGAAAGAAAGAGAAGGTTTTACGCATGGTATTGCTGAGGTATTGCCCAAAGGCACACTGAGGTGGCTTCTCACCCGGGAGCTGCCAAGGCTGTAAGCTCCCCACAGGAGCGGGGGAGCAAATGGGTACCCCCAGTCCTCACCATCACTCCCAGGGCTCGCCCTGTGTGTCAGCAGTCAGGGCTTTATAAACCCTTCCTGGAGGACAAAGTGCTGGGCAGTGGATAACTCTTCTGCTGGAATGAAGATTGTTGTGCCTGTGTGTCACTCCAGTAGACCTTACTGGGCTGCTGCAGCTCCTGGCTGGGATTTCCTGGCTGGAAACACCGATTCCCTTGGGATGCTCAGCCTGGAGGACCTCTCTGGTGATGCAGGGCTTGGGGGCTGGGGCTCCTCCATCCCCAGGGCTCCAGCCGGTCCTGGGCCCCTCATGCAAGAGCTCACACCAGTTTGCCCTTGGATAAAGTCCCCAACAGCCCCACACTGGCGGTCCTTGCCCCAAAGAGTAACTGGGGACACACATTCATCAGAGCCCTTTCATTTTGCCACCACGTTTGAAGACGCGTCCTTTCCAGATCCAGCTCCTGAAGTTAATTCTTCGTCTCAGTGAAACTCAGCGGTGAAACTCTCATTGATTGCCCCTTTGCTCTTCGGGAAGAAAGTGGCAACCTTGGAGATGCCGTTTGAAAGGCCTCTTCACGTGGGGGAAACGGCGCTCGCTGCTCAGTCCCACCAGCCTGCCACAACCACATCCCGGTGCCGGCTCTGCTGCGAGGATGTGCTCAGGGAGGAAGGCACCAAATGCATTTTAACTGCGTTTAATAAAAAAAAAAAACCCAACAGATTGAATAGTAGGCGTGAGAATGCACCCCTGAACACTTTTAAATAACCGAGAAGAGACTTTCAGTGCAGTTTTGTGGGTTTTCTGCTATTTCTTTTGCTTCCTTCCCCTCCACCCCGTTCTCTTGTCTTTTGTTTCATTTCCACTTCGGGAAGAGGG
>NW_009723489.1:0-545 GCF_000703405.1 Apaloderma vittatum | reverse complement strand
CCCCGGGGTGCAGGCGGGGACAGGCGAGGCAACATTGCCATCTAGTGGGAAGGCACATCACGGAGCTCCTGGTGCCATCTGCACAGGGCTCTGCCTCGCCCAGAAGCGTCGCCGTTAGCTGGTGCGGACGGAGCAAACGCAGATTTCTGGAGGCATCGATCTGAGAATTCTCCAACATATGTTAACGGCGATGAGTCAGGACTGCTGGGTCCTCTTATCTTCTGTTAACAATTCACTGTGTGGTTTTGGAGAAGTTTCTTCACCCCTCTGTTTTCCATCTGTAGATTAGAGATTAAGATGAATTGCTGGCTTGAGGGGGAGAATATTGCAGGATTACTTTGATGTTCAGATATTACCTTGATCATGTAAAACATTAAAGAGTGATAAATACTATGTGAGCAGAGACCATCGTGAATTATGGACTCTGATTAGCAAGAAAGTGAATAAATTCTATTAAAGCTAAGTCGAGCTTTATTAAAGCTAAGTTGAGCGTTTGCTTTGTTAATCTGTTTGTCAAAGCTAATTTAATTTTAATTATATTAATA
>NW_009723488.1:0-26515 GCF_000703405.1 Apaloderma vittatum | reverse complement strand
CCCTCCTGGAGCACCAAAAGTATAAATAAATATTAAAAATCTGTGTTTAATAAAAGAATAAAAACGCGTGGTGTATAGGAGTTTTAGAAGAGATGCGGTAGGAGGAGGGTGGCCCAAGTTGTACGTGCCGCTGTTACATGCATACACTTTGTTTGATTTTTTAATTTTTTTTTATTACTAATTTATTTAAATTGTTTTAGGTGATACCAGCATAGGAATGTTGTACCCTCGCAGCAAAAACATGCCAGTGCTCCCCGGGGCGCGTTTCTCTGCGAGCAGGAGCAGCTCAAGTCCTTCTTCCCTTGGTGAGTCACCTCCTGGCCTGTGGGGCCCGTTTGCTCGGTGGAAGGGGTGCACATTTGAGGGAATCATAAAATCACACAATAATTTGAGTTGGGAAGGACCGTAAAGATCATCCAGTTCCAACCCCCCAGCCATGGGCAGGGACACCTCCCACCACACCGGGTTGCTCAGAGCCCCATCCAGCCTGGCCTGGAACACTTCCAGGGAGGGAGCATCCACAGCTTCCACAGGCAACCTGTTCCAGGGTTTTACCACCCTCATAGTGAAGAACTTCTTCCCAATACCTAATCTAAATCTCCCCAGCTCCAGTTTAAAACCATTGCCCCTCGTCCTGTTGCTACACACCCTTGTACACAGTCCCTCCCCGGAATCACCTGCCTGCCCTTTGTCTGGATCCTCTCGGAGGGTTATTCATGTAGCCCCCATGAATAACTAAGAAAGCTTCCTGCTATCTATTTCTCCTATGTGGAAAACCTGCAAACCAGAAGTACCATTTTAAATCTAGCCCACATCACTTACAAATTAGAATTAGAGATAATTCCCTAATGATAGAAGCTATATAGTTCTTATTTTTAAATACTTCACTATAACTTTGATAGACTGCTGCGGTGAATAGTTAAGCGTAGTTCGCTATGCTATTGTGTCTTTTTTTTAATGGCTTCAGATAAATTAATTAGACTGTCAGGGTACTGATTGTGATTTCACTGATGATTCAAAATAGGAATAGATGCTGGCTTATTAGGGTAACAGCTCATTTAAATGAATGTATACGGTAATTTAACAAGTGTAGTAGTGTTCTCTATGAGCTCAGGAAGCCTTCTCTCAAAATGCTCCATGAAATTAAAGAATAATTTACTAAGGTTACTAACTAATTAGATCCACTCAAACTAACTCACACCATGGTATGCCAGAGTTAAGATTTCACCCAAAAATCCAATCAGAAATAAAACTGATCTAACTTAGTCAGGTTCTTCCAGTTAGCCTGGAAGAATCGTTGATTCTTGTAAAATATCTTCACACACATTGAACCTAAATCTAAGCTTAAAGCTTAGAGGAGGGGGGAACTGCCATTTCCAGAGACTATAATTCCTCCTCTTATGCTGTTTTATGTTTCCAGAACTGCAAGATGAAATATTAGTTCAGCATAATTCTTTACTGCAAATGCTATGGTCAAAGTGCTCAGCAGAGTTACTGATGTTATCCTCCTTATAATGTGAATCCAGAATGTGTTGCCTAGGTGGCTGGGTATGCATGTCTCTTGTTGGAAATGCAAAATCCTACATTAGGTCTGGTATTTCTTACCAGTCGTTCAAGAAGCAGCTTCCATGTGCTGCTGTAGAGCCTGGGTGTGCAGGTGGGTGGTATTCTGTGGCTACCTAGGCTGGCAAAGCAGAAGCCAGCTTGGGAATTTCGTGAAATAGTCTAGAGGACTTGAGCAGAAACTGAGAGGATACTTCTGGCTAAATTGTTTGGTCTCCAAAGCACGTCAGCCAGCGCACAGATGAAAGATGCTCTTTGTGTGAAACATCTGATCATAAGCGGATCATTAAGGAGCGATCTTCTGAAACAGCGCCTGTTACAGATGCTGATATAATCTATTTCACTTCTTGCTATTGCTGCTCTAAGCATTTAAAAACACTCCATAATTATTTTTATTGTGGTAATGAGGTCAAATCTGAGATAGCTGTCCTTTTACATCCCTATCTCTTAATCATTAGATAAGCTGTTCTATCACAAAGAGTTGGAAGAGATGGAAGTGTAAGGATGACTTATCACAAACTCCCACTAATCCTCCTGCTGGCTCTCTTTGTTCTGAAGGCATTTGTAGCTACTAAGAAATACTTCTCCCAGGTATAAGAATGAGAGGTGTAACACTTGAACCCAGATACAATTGACAGATAGGATAGCTCCAAGTGGTAAAGTGGGGTTAAACAAACAGCATTTGCCAATCTTAAATGTTGTGTCATCGGTACAATTGTGCCTCTAATGAAGCTTAAGCAATAATTACAACCAAGTTTGTATCTACAGTAGTTAGAAAGTGTAACAACATGTATGCTTATGCTTTTGGTCAGCAGTTTTTTATGCCACAGAAAGCTCCGACTTTCTAAAGAAATTCCAGAAAGTTTCTGCTTTCTGTGACCCAGGAGCATGTCTGCAGCCTGAGAAAAACATGTACTATTGTAGATAAAAATGACCAAGTGTAGGTAAACCAGACAGCTTTTAGATCTCTTGTACTGTATTTTTCTATACCATTTTTATCATGTTACGCATCTTAAAGGTGTATAAGCGTTTGTCGTTTGTCGTTAGGAAGTGTGCTTTATGCAAAGAATTTATATGCACTCTCCAATTACAAGTTGCAGGTGTACTACAAATAGAAAATCTGCAAGACAGAAATAGTTTCGTTTGAAAAAACCCAAGTCACTGTCAACAAACCAGAATAATTGCTATAGTTAAGTGGCCCCTGAGCTACCCCATTTAAGATAGATTTTTCTTAGATGTTATCTAGATATTATCTCAGTAGACCAAGCATGTACTGCATTTGCTTCTTAGCAAGAGATCTGATTTCCAGGAAAGGTGTTAGAGGATAAACATGTCCTATTTCAGAATGAAGAGGGAATTTTCCAAGTCCTGTTATATGCCATGTCACAGCTTTTCTTCCTCACCTTCTGTGAGGGATAGGAAAAGAGAAAGTCTGATTTAAATATTCAGAAAGGTCCTTTAAGAATTTTTTCTATACGTACCCTAAAGCCTTCATACTAAGAAAGAAAAGCACTGTACTTGAAATACTTGCTTCTACCTAAATTGTGTTCCATCTGAATGGTGTAAGCCACATTTATCCCTTGCTCCTCAAAGTTGTCCCCAAGCTTTTTTGAGATACGGTTTTGCAGGTATTTGGCTTCAATACACAATTTGCAAGGTAGTACCGTTCTAAAAGCATTGGTATATGAAAGGTAAATGTTATATTTACATGGACAGAATCTAGACACTTGGCTAGACTTGTAACTACTAAAAATACTTACAGAGATTGAAAATTAACATGTTACCTTTAAGTGTCTGTGCTTTGATGAACAGAAACTTAAAAGATTTTGTAATCTATCTTCATTGGTACTTGTTGATTTACGTGATTCAAGATAACTCTCTTTAAATAAAAGTAAGTTTGTTAAAGAAGCTGCATAACCACATTTAGTTTGAAAGACTCACCTGTGACCATTATAAATTAATGATTTATGAGACAAACCAAAATAAGTTCACTGCCCCTTTAACAGAATTATTTTTCATCTTTAAAACCAGATCTGGTTATCTTTGATACATTGTAAGGGCCTGACACTAATTTTGTGAATAAGTTAATTCACTCTGCTCCAAAAGTCAGTCCACTCATAGTCTGTAATTTCTCATACGCTGTAAAATGGCACAGGTCAGCACTGCTATCAAAAGAAGTAATCTTGCCGTCGTCCACCCATTTTGTCCCTCCCTGCACTTCCATCTTCCCTGATACAAGGAAAATCTGTGCAGCTGTTTTATAAATGGGATCAGTTCCCTGATCCAGATTAAAATTACCCCCCTCCCCCTTTTTACGGTTAGCTTTAACGTGGATCAGTTCTTTGATGTGGTTCACCTGCCACCGCATAAATCGATACCCTGGCACAAGAGAGGGAGCAGCATGAGGGCAGGAATGAGCTGGGGCATAAATCAGCATAAAGAATATGTGAGGCTGAAAATATGATTCCAAAGATGTCTTGTAACAGATAGGCGTCTAGAAACAGTTGTGCTCTATCCTATTGTTTGTGAGGTTTTCTGCTTGAGAGTGTGTGTCTAAAGCACAAGCCAGGCCGTATCCTCCACATTACTCGAGAACTTTTGCCTTTGTCCTGTTCAGATACTCTCTTTTTCTCTTTATGCTTTGAAAATATGGAGCTAAACCCTGGGCGTGCGCTGTAAATACTTCAAGCTGTGTATTTGGGGAGGAGAAGGGCAGCTGATAACTTTTTTTTTTAAAATAAAAAATTAAAAAAAGAGCTTCTTACAGAAACAAGAAAAAACATCATTCCTTCTCAGTAGGCTGCTACTGTTGCAGGATACAAAATTTTTCAGTCTCTCATAGATTTCTTTTGGACTTGCTAAACCATCCCTGCCAGCGAAGATTTATATCTGGACCCTAGCAAATCGCTTACCTTAGGAATACAGCTGAAGGATATTTGAAAAAATATATCCCTAGAGGGTGAGTAGCAGTAGACTCTTAAAAGACTCAGTCTTCCTCTTCTAATTGAAAGTTATACTCCAAGGTCCAGTGATAGCTTTGGCCAAGAACAACATAACACATTTCTTAATGAAAATCAGGTTGTTCTGCTTTTCTGGTTATACAAACTGTGATTGTAGCAAACATGGTATTTAAGCACACAGAGCAAAAGCTACTCTTCAATAACTTATAACCCACACGTCACGTCATAGTCAACAGTGGAAAAACATCCATGTTTTCTATCTCTGCCCCCTCAAAAGTCACCTCTGACAGTCTGGATTTAATAATTTTATTATTTTAGATTTTTTTTAGAAACCTGAATGTTGACAATTCTTCAGTAGGGAAAATTTTAGTAGACAGCAATAGCGCTATTGAACACTGGCTCAGCTACATGGCCTCCTCCCAGCTAATTACAACACGATCTATGTAAATTCCTTAGCAAAGCACTTGCTTATTAATAGCTACACAGTATTCTCTCTGTTTTCGTAACATCTCCCTTAGTTTTCACCATTGTCTTGCCCTACCAAAGTCACAGTTCTGTCTGCTTTCATAAAACCTACTTTGTCCTCCTGATAGACCACCTTCTTGGTAGGTTCTCTAAGCACTGAGCTGCTGACAGTGAGAAATAGGTTACCTGCAGTATGGGAAAATCCTGCAGTCTGTGTTGCATGAGGCCTATCTGCCAGATATGAAATCAGACACACTGAATTTTTTTTTCCCCAATATGAATTTGCACCTGCTGGAAATTTTTACTGAGGTAGGAGAAAGAAAATGTGACAGTGTACAAGCCCAATGCTCTCTGAATAGTACTAACTGTCCAGCCGCATGCCTGGGAAAATGCAGAGACAAAACAGGCAACAAAATATCATATAAGCCTGCATGTCTCTCTTATACTACTTAAAATACAATTAAATATTATTAAATAGCATTCTTGTGGGAGTGTGTGAATAATGATATCCTCTATAAATGGGCCAATACTAGTCAGGAGATGGAACATTCAGCTGCCACGCAAAAAAAATCTATTGTGAATCACAGTAATTCTTACTGGTGTTTTGTTCCTGTACATGTGCTTTTTTGTTCTTTGCTTTGGTCTGGAATAAAGTGATTTTTCAGTGTTGTCAGATACTTTATGAAGTCGGTAGATATTACTTTCTACAGAGAATATAAGAGACAAAAATAAGACTTGCAATGGAGCAAAGCTTTGTTTTGCATTTTTTGAACACAACTTACAGAAAAAGGCTTTTATTTCCTGTAAACTGGGCTTTTTTAAAATGATTTACATTGTAGCTTAACTTCTCTTCAGAGTTGATGGCTAACTGATAAGAGTCTATAAAGTAGTTAATTGAGAAAAGCTTTTACTTAATTTTTTGAGCACTTACGTTTCATTTTTTGCCAATAATGATTTTATTTATGCCAAATAAATGCTCAGTGCAAGTGAAAAGCTGGGCAGCTGTCTTTTTATGAGATTAATTACATCAAACTCTCAGACTGGGCAGTTGGAAAGAGATTCTCAGAAGGAGACTTAGAACAGTCAAGACCAAACCTCCAGTACAAGAGAAATAAGGCCTCAGAATTTAAGGTCCTCCTTGTTCTGCAAGGTATTCAATAGGAAGTTTTACTGAAATCCTCAGCAATTTGCTGAATTGGAGGTCAATGACCATTTGGAGATTTGGTGTCAAATAACAGCTTTAGTAGGTGCCTAAATCTTTCAAATAAAATCCTATTGGGATTTTTTCAAAAGCATCTGGCAAGTGAGGAGTGCTCATAACCCTTTGCATTTAAAAATCATCGGATAAAATGTGTAGACAGCATTAGGATCAAAGACGAGGCTCCAACTCTTGCTCCCTTTGAGAGCTAGTTCCTAGCTGCCAGCTGGTACAATCATGCTCCTCTTGCTTGCTCTTCCAGGCTTGTGCTCTTTGTAGCATAGTACTTCAGCTTCAAAAGACCGCCCTAGTTTCCCACTTTGTGTAACTTGATGGGTAAGAAACATTGATGCAAGGAAGGAAAGGTGAGTTTGAATTTCTCTGGCTGAGTTAAAATTAAGTCCTGCTCTTCTATTTTGCAGGCAAATGATCTATTAATATGCTGTTTCTAGGGACAACAGCGGCTCCTCAGCAGGTGTGTTCTAAGGAAGGCTCCCTTCAGTTCTTTCTAAGAGCACTTTCTAGACTCTGATTGCTAACTAAATAAAAATCTTCATTTTTAGCCCTAACTCATACACTGAATCTCCAGAGAGAACACGGTTGCACTTACACTCTTCTGTATTGCATAAGCCTTTAGCTAGCTCTAGGCAGCTTCCTGCTCAGAGGAGACTTCATCGGTGGCCCTTTGTAAGCGACTTTGGTCTCCCCCGGCACTCTGTGAGGGACCTGTAAGGCAGGTATGAGTTTCACTCCAGCATCTGAAAGTTAGGCAGTGCCACCACTGTTGGAAATCTGGCCCTTAACTGTCCCGCTGAAGGCAAAATAGAGAACCAGAAACAATCAGAATTATAATTCAAGAGAACTTGTCTTTCAGCAAGGGTATTTCTGTTGTTTTGCTTTTCCTGTTTTTTCTTATATTTCTCTCCCCAGAATGAGATTGTGTAGTATTTTGCCTGCATTAACGGAAACTTGCTTATGTTTGTCATCTAAATACACAAAGGAAAGGAAAACAATGTGTAGTTAGTATCCTAAACAGATTGGATTATATAATTTTGAACTTGGACTGTTAGAGTTCAAGAAATATGGCCTAACTGTACAGCATGAGCTGTACACACTAGTCTCTGAGAAATCAGTTGTAGTTTGCATACCCAGGAACTTGTATATTTTCAGAGTGTAATCTGGCGGATACTAGTGCCTTGGGATTCTTTATCGTAAGGAATTATTTGTTCTAGTTCAAGCCTGACGCCCTTATTTAAGGAAATAAAATTTTTAGGGACTCTGTCCTTTAACATGTAGTCACTGGAAACTGCAACCCCGCTGGAGTTCAGTCTTCTTCATTTGTTGGCCCTGGCAGCTGTGCATTGGTAAAATAAATAAATTAAATAAACAGCAACATCTGTTCCAGTCACTAGAGGCTTATTGCAGGAGTTATCTGTATTGGATGGGAAGAGAAGTTCTAGCAGAAGTGCTCGGCTTCCCAGAGCAGGGATTAGTGGAATCACTAGGAATAAATATGTAGAAATGTGTGACCTGTGGGAAATACCTCACCTGCCAAATGATGATGCTAACTCGTATTAAAGTCTGAAGTTCTCTAGCATCCATTCTGCATTATTCATATGAGCGGGAATCCCATTATATTCAAAGAGCTAATACGGTATCAGTCTGTATCTTATTAAAGAGAAAATCTGTGGTGTAATTGAGAACCTAAGCCTGTGGGTTTATTTCTTTTAGTTCATTATTTTAGGCTCCAGGATACCTTACTCTATTAGTATAAATATGTGTATTTTTAATATTTTTTTAATATGCACATAATTCTTTGTGTGCATGTGCGTGTTGGGACTGGGTAACACGTGATCTTGTACGCTACGCTCAAGGCATCTCCCTCTCTTCTTTTGATAAACTAAACCATAAACATATTGGATATCTGTGATGCACAGGAAGTAAGATAGCATGATCTAATAATGTCTCAGAATTCAAACTCCATGAATCTTCCCATAAACCTGAGAGAGCAGTCACAAAGTAGGTCTTCCTGTGGAGATATTCCTATGCTCGTATTCCTACCTGGTAAGTTAACGAATGCTTTGTTACAATTTTTAAAAAGATGCAAAATAAGTTCATAATCAGCCGGACATGTGTAACTTGCCAATTCCATGAAAATAATCTGGGACATAGTAGTAGTAGACAGAATAAACCAGAATGTTTCAATTCCTTTACTGAAATTCAGAAACTCAAATGGAAATTTATCGGGGTTGCAACCATAACCAGAAATAGACTGTAATAAATAAATAAATATTAATACTGGAAGGAAAAAAATTTTAAGTGTATAGACTTCTTCTGAAGATGACTGTACCGCTGAAGTGCTATAGTTGTATATCACGTGGTTGTTTCAATTGGCAAAATCAGATGTCCATGAAACTATTTCTGTACTGAGTCCTAAGCGCTTCAGAAAAGAATTTATGGTAGTTAATCTGTTCCTTGCTGGGGCTCGAAACTTAAAAAAGGCCTTCTTTTGACAGAAATTGCTCGCTTTGGGAAGGAAACTAGTTCCCCACCTTCTACTGGTTCTTGTGGAGACACCTCTTTGCATCTAATTGTAGCAACCAGAGACACAGAAACACAGAATCATTCAGATTGGAAGAGATCTCTGGAGACCACTTAGGCCAAGCCCCTGTTCAGAGCAGTCCTGATAAATCAGGTTGCTCAGGGCTTCTTCCAGTCCAGTTTCAAATATTTCCTGGGGTGGAGATTCCACAGCCTCTCTGGGCCCTTGTTCCAATATTGGGCTCCCTCATAGTAACAAAGTTGTTCTTGATACCTAGTGGGAATTCTCCACGTTCTAACTCGTGCCTACTGCCTCTTGCCCTATTCCTCTGCACCTTCAATAAAAGACAATGGCACGCTGCTGACTCAGTCGGCTAGTTGTCCCAACAGAAACTCCAGCTCCTTGTGTGCAGAGCTGCTTTCTACCCAGCTGGGTTCCAGCCCGTCCTCTTGTGTGAAGTTATTCCGTACCTGATACGGGACTTTTGCATTTGTCTATGTAAAACTTCACGAGACTCCTGTCAGCCCATTTATCCAGGATGCAGGGGTGCCTCTGGACGGTAGCCCTGCCCTCCACTATAAGAGCAGTGCCCTTCGATCTGGTGCCCCTCACAGACTTGCTGTTCGTGCAGTCGTCCAGGTCTGTTGACCCTGGTATCCATCCCTGCCTGAAGGCGCTGCGGGGAAGGGACGGCTAATGGGATTTTCTAACGCTTCCTGGGCCTAGCAATACAGCCAGTTGCAATGCCTTGCCCCCTAGGAAGCCTTTCGATGCTTATTCCCTTCATTTTAGTCAGTAGCATCTACGGCGTCGTTATTCTCACGACATAAGTGTAAAGTGCCGTCGATGGAGTGATTGGGTAGCAGGTTTACAGCAGCGAGCAAGCAGGAGGCAGTGGCAGCGTGAGGGACGGTAGCTGAAGCCTCGGAGCAGGTGTCAGCAGGGCTTGCTGGGTCACTGACCATTGCGACACGGGTTGGAAGGCGACCAGTTAAAGTTGGTTCAAAGGGGAGTAAATATAATGGAGGGCAAATCCCACTGATTACAACTGATATGGGAAAAGTGCTCCCAGCACTTTCTTTGGTTTCTGAACTGCGCATTGCTGGAGAGGGAGGTTAATTAAGCTCTTTTCATCCTCTTGTAAGTTTGTACTGTTAGCTACTGCAGAAGCTGAGAGATCAGGCTGGACAGACCCATCTGTTTAAGCTGTTACAGAGCACTCAACTTCCAACTCTCTTCATGTGAAAAACATGAAACTATCAGCATGCTAAGTGGTAGGCAGACAGAAGCTGAAGGAAAGAATATGTTGACGGTTTGATATCCAGGAGGAAGCTGAGAAGGTTGGAGGTTCCCCCTTTCTTTTTCATCCTTTAGAAACATCAATTTATTGCAAGCAGCCGGTACAAAAGGGAAAGAAGCAGAATATGAAGTATTTAGAGTAATTGTTACAGCTCTGGGAAGAATTACATTCTCTGTACTTTGAGAACTGAATGTAAGCCAAGTAAATCAGATGGGTATGTGTAGGTAAAAGGGAAATATGGTAATTTGGAGGAATATGAGTATGCCAGCAAAGGCTTCTTCAACTCTATGTGAGGGTGATTTTCAGTTTTTAAATTATATCTCAGTCTGATAGGTAATTTTCAGGCTGGCTGCAGTGAAAGCTTTTCACATGAAAGTGTAGTGCAGCCTATATTAGATTGCTAATTGGTTGACATATATCTCTCCAATTTTCTAAATTTTGTATTACTTCTGCTCTGCAAAGAACATCAATAATATGTGGATGTTAACAGATACAGAAATCAGGAATAGCACCATGAAAATATTTATTGTATAATAACTAAATTTGATAATTACAGCTATTTGAAGTAAAACTATAAATGGTTAATATAAAATAATTCTGTTCTTAAGGATAATGAGCTATATAATTCAGTAGCACTGGCAGCTAACTTCCTTAACTGTTGCTGTGGTAATGCTTTTTTCCTACTAAATTCATGCTGTTAAAACTCCACCAGCGTTAACGGAGTTAATCCTAATTTTCATTTACATAAATGCAAAGAAAGCTCAGCCTCAGTACTTTTTACATACTGTTTCAAGTGTTCTTGAAACTGCTAAATCCACTTAATTCCACTTAAAAATAAAGCTTAATACATAAACCTCTAGGGCAAACAACAGAACAATGATATGCTGTTCTTTGACATTTTAGATTTGCAGTACTGGTTGAACATTCCGAGGCTTTCTGAGCTGCATTTTTATCAATGAAAAGTCTGTGAAACCACTTAACTAAAAATTAGTTTGTACTAATATAATCCTGTCCACTAGCTTCCATAGATGATGGAAGTACTAACTGCCTGTATCAAAGAGAAGAAAAAGCATTTGATTTTTAAGACATAAATCAAATCCTTCGTTTCTTACTCTTTGATCAGTTTTGCTTATACAGGCATGTAATCTGACCCCCTTTGCCATCTAATTTTCAACCTCTTTCCCCTCCCTCCCCTTAGTATTGAGCTTTTATCAAGGCCAGATTTTTTTTTTCTTCTCTTGGGACTGGTCATGCCTCATTTATTTTGCTCTCTAATGTTTAGGAACCCCGTGGAAACGTTAGAGCATCAGGAAATACCCACTTGTTTTAACAGCAAGTATATCTTTTTTTGTTGTTGTTACTAGGCTGCCGCTCCATGGCCGTATGCATCAACTACAGCTCTAGTCCCAGTGAAGTAAAACTGTTGGAGGCGTTTCTGGTAATGTGTGTTAGGACATCTGGGCTTCATGTTCTACAATGAGAGTATGATTGCCTTAAAGAGGACAAAGGAAAAGACTACTATTCTACTATTTCACCTGTAGGGACTACCATTTCACCTGTAGGCACCTACCAGCCTGATGCTTTAAATACTTTACAGACTTATCGTTTTAATCATGACTACTATGTACACTCTAATACCCTAACATGTAATTTGCCACTATGCTGTTTGCCCTGGCTGTGTAAAATAATGCTATTTTGAATAGGATTTTCAAATGACAGAATATTCATTCTTCTATGCCAGAAAGCGAAAGGATATACTTTCAAAATACCCTGGCTGGGAAATCAGGGAAATCAAGTAGATACTTCGATTGATACATGCTTGGTATTCATCAGAGTTATGAACTTTTGAGGCTTTTGAATCATGGAAGTGATTCAAACTGTGTTTTAAATGTAGAGGCTTATATGTAGCCATAGACAGTAGTTTACAAGTATCTTAAAGGGGCGTCTAAACTTTTATTAAGAATTTTTTCACTTCTGTAAGGTTAGAATATGCTGCCTAGTAAGCCTTTATATAAGTCACTATTTTCACATCTGCTTCTGAAAATGGAGAGCGTTGAAATTTAGTAGATCTGCCTTCTGGAGTATGGTGAGCAAGCTAAGAGGAGAACTCCAGGGTTGATGGAAATCTAATTTCTTGCGGTTGTTAACTTCTAAAGAACACAATCCCTAGCTGATGTCTTGTCAGTGACTGTCAGTTACTACACAAAATGTAAGGGCTTCAAAATGATGCTCTTTTCTGTATAAACAATACCTACCATTTGAAAGCAATCTGAAAAAGAGGTCTTACTGGCCAGAGAAGCCCAGTAGCTTGAAAGCAAGCTCAAAATTTTTAATATATGTTTTCCTTTGAATATTCTTCTGTATGCACTCCTGAGTTTGCTAGAGGGCAGAGGGGAAGGAGGATTATTAAAAATTGAAGATCTTACTCTTGCTAAAATAAAAATCCATTGTACAGTCATCATTGATTTAAGCCAGAACAGGTACTGCTCTTTGGCCATGTTAATAATATTGTTCCAGAGAATCTCTACAGCATTTTAATACCTTGAGTTAATGTAGATTAATATTATAAGGGACAAAGCTTCTTAGAATAGTTTTTTTCTAGGATGTTTAACCATAATATGGCACCTTTGGTTTCTAAAAAGAATATGCTGTTGAAAGTGCTAGATAGTTCTGCCAAGAAGGTATCTAGTGCCTATGCTCCAGTAAACCAAACTATAACATGTTTTAGGAAGCTCTGAATGTTGTATATCCCCCCTTTAGGAATATTGCACGTAAAATTTACTATGAACAGGAGATGGAGAAAGAAAGGGAGATCATAAAACTCTATCAAGCAGGAGCTCAGAATTTGTGATGAAGGCAGTGCAAGATCCTCCTCTGTAGCTTATTTGTTGTAGCAAAAGCACCAAGGTCCCTGGAGTACCCATCGGTGCCGTGTACAAACCCAGCCAGTGCTGCAGTGCAGCAGTCTGTGACACCTAACACATGCAGCTGAAACGCTCAAGTCTACCAGCAAGGCTGAAGAGTCAGATTTAGAGCAGTAGACAGTGAGGAAACATCAAGAAATTTTCTCTTGGATGGCACTGTGTCAGATAGACGCACAAACTTACGCATGCAGAGGCATACAGCTGGCAAAAGCTAGGTTAGTCGTAGTTTGCAAAAAAATAATTTAACTGTTGATTTAGGAATCGAACTGCAAACTAAACCAGACTTGTAATAGTCAACACAGTTTTTGAGCTGCTGTAATAAATGGAATTATTTCCTTCACATGGAGATACTAAAAATATCCATCTTGTACAAAGTGTTCTATTTTTAACCCCTGACACTTTTGCATAACTTCGTTGCCACATACTGATATTTTTCTTCGGCGTTCTTCCTACATGGTTGGAAATACCAGTGCATTGTGTTCCAGATAGGGCTGCTATAGGGCTGCAACAGAACTGTACAGAAGATTATTAATGCTGCTGGGATTATTAATCCCAAATATGATCCATGGCTATTCTTTAAATGCCACTGTTTGTTTGTTTTTACAATAGCATCATATAACAGGCCTGTGTTTAGTTGCATGTTTTCTACCTTTCTGGTCTGGCTCTGTTTCTGAAACAGTAGGTGTCCAAAACTGATATTTTTTTTAAAAAAGAAAAAAGTTAGGATGCCGTCAATATTTTAGAAATGTATAAAAGTCTTAATACTACTGAGTGATCCTAATCCTGAGAAAGGGGGCTTTTCTTCTATGAGCATCTAAATTATTCACAATGGGAAAAAGGCTATAAAGCTAAATCAACCTTAGTGTCAAGAGATGGAAATATAAAATAACTTGCTTTTACCTTATCTTCCTTCCTTCTTGTTCTGTTTACCAGAAGTTAGTCAGTCAAACAGGTTCTGTGTATTTGCTTTATCATAGTGCCCAGGTAATTTAGTTATATGCAGAAACCTGCTGTGCCAAAACAGAAAGTGCCTACAGGACTCAAATGTAGTTTTCCTGTCTCTTGCCAGTAGAGACCTTGGGTAGCATCACTGAACTAGCAAGGTTAGAGCCCCAGAGAGGCAGAGATAACCGCCTGCTTCTGCCATCCCTGGTGAAATGTCATTTCACTTTCCCCTATTTCAGTTTCTACATGTATTGAACTTCCTTCCTCCTGCCTTTTTTTTTTTCTGCTTTTTTTTTGGTGTCTTGCTCTGTTTTGTGCTGGGGGGGGGTGTCCATATTTCTTTTGACAGCAAGATCTTCAGTATAGGAATAGCACATCTGTACAGTACCCAGCACAAAAGGGTCTAAGTTGGAAGCTCTTTAGGTCAGTATAATCAATCTGATAAATTTTTTAGCCCAGGTATTCTAGCTCACTTTATCACTTTATTTCACTAGATGTAGTTCCTCCTGATGCTTCTTCCTCACTAATATACTGTTTTAGTAGGACAAGCAGACAGAAGGAGCAAAACACCTAGTACCACCCTTGCAAGACAGTGGAGGTCAAGGTCAGACCCAATTAAGAACAAGAACGTAAAAGATACCAAAGTTAGTATCCCCTTCAGCTACCCAGTGCTCTGCCCTCTTTCACCTCAAGTTCAGTTTTGCATTGAAATAATTTCCTGACTTGATTTTCCTGCTTTATTTAATTATCTGTACTATTTGCACTATTTCTTTTCTCATTATATCTATTAAGCTAACACTTTCTTTCCTGTTGGCTTGACTGCAAAATTGTTCTCCTGAATATGCATGGAATTTAGTACAACCTGGCAGTGGTGATCCTCCAACAGTATTATTTATAAAAGGTGTTTTGTGGACGCTATGCACACAGTAGTAAATTCATTGAAGTGTAAAGAGAAAAATTGCTCAATACAATGCAGCACTTCAAGAACACATTTTGGTATAGCTCTCAATCACACACAAACATGAAGTTATACTGTCTGTCATAAAAGAATTGAATGTGATAAATTCTGTGAGCAGTATATTAAATCTAAGGTTCAAAAAGCTAGCCACTTTTACAGTACCAGCTCCAGCAAGCTGGCTTGATTTCCCTTTGGTCTTATATTTAACAAATTCCCATGAAGTTTTGTGGGCATTCTTTTCTTTCTCTCCAAATCTCAGCTTTTGGAAACTTCACTTTTTTGTATTTTCTGTTGGCATCTTAATGGATAAATATTCACATCTCAGGATTTCCTGCAGCTGGCAGAAATTGGCAGTGCTCTTGTTTGTTAGAAGGGAGGCAAAGGGCTGAAATGGAATGGTGTTCTTGCCCCGTAAATGTTGATCTCATCAAATCAATCTGCAAGTCTGGAAAACTCATACTTCTTCCATTGGATTTCTTCAACCACGTGTGCATTTTGTGGATAATGTAAGGACTTACATGCCTGATTCAAAGCCAGCTGAAGCTGGCAGAAAGACTCCTTTGTTTTGATCGTAATTCTTTGGAATATGCGTCCTCATCTACTGACGCAGATTAAAATAGACATACAGAAATACCTGTGCCAAGCTGCTGTGCCTGTACCTGCTTGCAACACAGGGAAAGCACTTGTATCTCTGCTGTTCTTTTAAATGAGGAAACTCAATCCTGATGTGGAAGGGAGCCTGCCAAACTGAGTAATCAATGCGGCAGGAACTACAGGAGAATTTTTTACACTGCATGTCTGGAAGCCAGAGGTTTGAATTCACAGCCTTAGGGGAGGATAAGCAAGACTAGCTTTAAACCTTCTTTGTACTCCTCTGATTCTGGGTTGCTCAGCAGTCTGAACTGGCTCCTGACTGGTGCTGAAGTTCTGGCTCTCTCAGCTCCTATTTGCCATGTTTTAGCAAGACGCCTTTGAATAAACAGCCTTTATACTCCTTATACCTTTATATCAACAGCAAAAAGGACTACGCCAATTGTAGAACACTCCAACTATCGTAGCAGGCATAAATGGGTAGAGCTCATCTGAGGACCTTTAAAGTGCACAAGAACTACTTCACTTTTATTGAGAGGTCCTAAGTAATTTCTGTGAGGCTCACTTGCCAGAAAGCGCTGTGCTGATGCAGCTCTGCCATCACCATTCGGGTTCATCACTAAACTTATTCCCCAAAATAGCAGGAGAAAGGCAGAAGACACGACACCGGAGGGTGTTGTGAAACCTACACAGAACTTGCTTGCAATCAGAGTCTGGATCGTTGTGGACCATATGGACTCATCATAAATGTGCCAATGTATGTGTTATACATAGAATAAATATATATACATTCAACTTTTTATATAGCCAACAAAAGAGTAATGTAACTGGGAGAATACAAGGACTTAAATGTGTAGTTGATGACCTAAACCTAAGAACCATATAAAATGTAAGACCACAATTTCTGTGAAAAAACCAAACATCTTGGTGTGTCTTTGCATTCTTTTTATTTCCTGGATTGAGGTATTAATAACTAGGGGGTATTTGTGCATTTGGAAGCCAGAAAGAAACTGCTGTCCCTTGCTTCCCATCTTTCTTGCTTCCACCTCTCTGTTCTTTAAAATAGTTTGTCCTCATTAGTGATCATGTCACAGTCCTTCACTATGAAAAAGTCTTACAAGATAGTCCCTCTAGATGTTTTCTGACTCTACCATTTCTCCTGATTCTTCACCAGCTCTTAATAAAAGTGATACTTCTGGTAGCCTCAGAATTTCTTGCTTGAAATAGGCTTTCGAGTATTTAGCCAGGCTAACTGAAGACAGAGGTAGTAGGAGAACTGGAAGGCCTCTTAATGAAAAAGGATTCTTGTGACAGGACTCTGGAAACAAGACATTCGACAAATAAAAAATTAAGTCCAATGAGCATAAGTTTTAAGCGTTTTTACTTGGTTCAGTAGAGTCGCCTTGGTTTTCTTTCTCAGAAGTGCCATGAACTTCTGTTTTTCCTATTTCTTCTTGGTTCACTGTTTGTATTCTGATATCACTATGCACAGAAAAAATTGCCTTTTGGAGAGTTCAGTTACACACAGTGTTCAAGTGATCCTGAGAAGGACAAATGGTAATAAAAATTGTCCATCCTTTGAACGTGATTTGGATTACACTGCAGAAATTACATGTCAATATTGGATAGACCTGTAAGGGGGATATACACAAGAAATGTAGGGGTATATGTGGACATGACTTGTCATTCCCCTCTTGACACCACTCGCTCTAAATGCCTGGTTTTTATTTATAGGCAAGAAGCATGCTGACGTTTCAATATTCCTTCAGCTCAACAGTTCATAGTACAGTCACAGCAAGAAAAGCAGCCTGTGTAACCATGAATAGCCTGAGATTTGTTTCACTGGATTTTCCAAGAATTTAATTTTAAAGTGAAAGGTAAGCCGTGGAGCTAGTTTTACAAGAGTTTTGGAAAGGGGAGGTCAAATTTGAGCATTTTAAAAAAAGAAGAAAATATATATGAATAACATTCATAAGATAATGAAGAGATTGGAAAATGACATACGAAATTACCTTTACATTTCAGTAGTAATTACAGGACACAACAGATGCTGTCCTGTCATGCAACATAATGTTTTGCTTTATCTAGTTTTGGGCTTTAATTGTATTACTAGAGCCAAAAGTCACTCTTAGCTTATTTCTATGAATTATGTCTTCATTACTGACAGGAATAGGAGTGATTATGTATACACAAATACATGCAAATATGTGACACAAATAAAAGTTGTTCTGTTGTAATTAGAAGGATGAAAAAAGTGTATGAATTGAATTAGGCTTCAGTTAATTTCATTGACATACCAGGGTACTGTGATCATGAGCATATTAGAAATATCTTAACAGTGATGATATTCCATCTCTCTTGCCCACTTTGAATATAATTTTTATTATATGTTAGGAAATAATGAAAATTTATAGCTGTGCCCTGAAAGTTTTGACCTGATAATGATGTAGAATGAATACAATACTTCTGCTAGTAGAAGACCAAAAATGTTGAAGCACGTCAGAGTGAATCAAAAGGAGATTACATCTTGCAATTATAAGATATTTTGGTATTTAAGTTAGCACGAACCATTGCACTCTGGCAAAAATTCACTTCCTGGGGAGAACAGGAAGTGGAATTTAAGTGTTTTCATGGACTAAATATGTTTTTAAGCTCTGCAGAGAAAAAATCAGGCCTGTAAATTTGCAGAAGTCTTGAACAAATACCAAAAAAAGAATCAGAATGGAAATATTCAAGCATGTCACTTTTCCAGTTGTTGACACAGCGGGTGTAATGTTAGCACATGTGAACCTGTCTAGCACTAAGCTAAGGGTTTTTTTCAACAAGATGTTTTCATCAGGAAACAAAAATAAAAGTCCTGCTAGACTGAGAAATCTCTGGTTCAGCCAACATTATGTCATTATTATTGGGCTTCAGTTGCTAACAGCTTGCAAGCTGGAGAATTAATAACCAGACTTAAGTTGCCTTCGTTCGCTAATGAGGCTGGAACGTGACCTGCACACCTAACCAGCCATGAATAAAAAAGAAAAAGCTCAAGGCTCATTTACTGAAACTGTCAAACTAATGCATTTTCTTTAGTGCTAGTCCAAAGAAGGATGAGCTCTAGTGCTGCAGCAGTACATCAACATTCAGCCAGTGTAAGCACCAGAGTAACACAAGAGACAATTTACTCCAGAAATTCTCGATATATGTTTTCCTTTTGCTATAAACATTTCTAATGTCTTGCCCTGGGACTGGACAATAAGCCCATATTAATCCCCTTGGAAGGCTGTATTTCCTGTAATTGTGTGAGATGGGACCAGGGTTTTATCTGCATATTTTACATTCTCCCATTGCAAATTTTTGCATTCCTTTCTCAGTCTTAAATCATTGCTTTGCCAATAATAATCGCATACGCCAGAGCTATCAACAGTAGAAAATTCTCTATGTTGCTACACAGATGAAATGCAGAGAAGAAAGTAACTCAAACCTACCTGCTTTGTATGCACCCCTCCAATCTGTGCAAAAGCAAGGTCTACTGTACATTTCATAGTTAAATTCTAGATTAAAACCTGTAGTTTAATTATATTTTCAAGTTGAATCAGAACATCTCTCTTGTTTTCTCTCAACTCAAAGGAAGTCTGAAACTGTTTTCCAGATACAAACTTGGGGCATGACCACATCCATAGATCTTCAGAATATAAAGGATATGTTACAACCCTGAAGGTTTTGTAGAATAAAGTCGTCTCTGAGAGAGCTGCTTCAGGACTGATAAGTTGTTCCTGGCTCCAGCACAGTGCGAAAAACACAGCTTTTGTGAAAGCATCACAGAAACTGATTCTGACACTCTTGTCCTTATTTTCCGGACCATTGAACTCTTACTGATCGGGAATTGAACACTGTAGAGATCCTTTAAACAACTTCTGGCATTTAGATGGCATCAGGAGGAGGGGAGCTCACAGTAGACATAAAAAATTTCTTTCCATGAAGCAGTTCCTGAACTGATAAAGTTGACCTCAGATAAGTATTTAGGAGATCTTGTCCATAAAGACAATTTAGTTAGCCAATGGGAAAACCCAGAAGGAGTGCAGAAAACACACGTGAGTGTGTCTGGAATCCTTTTTGCCCTCCTATCCTTGGGAAAAAACAAAAACCCTTGTAGATTATCACGAGGCCCTTTCTGGAGAGAGGAGGAATACCCCATACTTCCTCCCATGATGTAAAACCCCAGGAAATTCTACCCAGGCTTTTCTCTGCCTTTCATGCTTTCCACACTCTTAAAGCTTTCTGCTCAGTAGCCCCTTGAAGAATGTGGCATTTCCTTCGAGCTAATGAAATTGCAGAAAAAAGCAGCTGTTAGGTTTGGACTGAATGGGCTGTTTCTCTGTGAGAAAAGTGAGATTTCTTGCTGGGGACAGGATTAGATATTGTGAAGATTAAACAGTTTGAGTAGCTGCAGTCTGAGGAAGGCAGAGGTTTGGGGCAGGCTAGAGGAGTGACAATACATATGCATTGGGGAAGAGTAGGAGAGACCATGGTGAAATAAAATGCTACAGAAAAGAAGATATGAGGGAAATCTAAAAAGGTTTGAAAATCATGCCTTAGGGAAAATCTGAGTTGCTTTGTTTTTCAGCTGAGAACTGTTTGTGTGGAGATCTCACTCAGAAACTGGATAGCACAAAGCTCCGATGCAAGGTGCGAGTTTTCTGTGAGAAACTCTCCATCCAACTCAGGCTTTTGCCAACAGTATCTTGCAAAAATGCTGCTAACCATCATTCTAGACCTCACTGCCAGCCCGAGGCATTTGGTTTTCACTTGTGTAACTAAAACAGAGAAACTTTGGTTACTGTTGCACCCTCAGATTATAAATGTTAACTTTGTATTTTCTTAATCACATGAATCTTTTTCGTGTGAATGATGCCATCCTATGATTATACTTAGTGAATGCAGAAACAAATTCTGAACACAGTGACTGTGTGTATGTATATGCAAAGCAATAAGAAAGTAAAAAAATAGGATAAGGGCTCTGTTGTTGGACTATACTGCTAACAAAACTCAACAATAAAGAGTTTATCAAGAGGTTATTGACACTAAAAGCCAGATTGCTTTGTAGTAGCAATGTATGAATAACATATTTCTGGGAGTCAGAGTTTTGCAGCTCAACTTTTCGTCTCAGTTGTCAGCTATTTAAATAAGTACCTATAACTGGAGTGCAGGACTGCTAAAAGCCTAGTAAAATAGATTCTTGCAGGCATGAGCGTGAAATACGTAAAACCCCTATTCGATATCAAACCTTAAGCCTCTTTAAAGCCAGTTTGGAGGCCCTGATGATGAGGATGCTTCTCATCATGTATTCCTTTATTGGCATTTGGTGATTAGAGTAAGGGTTGTGGTATAAAATTGAAAAAGACAGGACTTATCCTATCACGTAGGATTATCCTTATTTTTCTCTTAATTGCAACTGAGCTATGCAGGCCCTTCCTTCTTAACAGATAAATGGAAAAATAAACATCTGAGAAACACTGGTGTATCTTGGATCACATTTGGCTGGCTGGCTTCAAATAGGCAGGTGTCGTCCAAAATTTGTCAAGGGTCCTAGCCAAGTACTCAATCAAAGCCATCACACTGTTTTTACATTCTTCAGCTTTTATAAAAAAAAAAACTTGCTTTAGGAAACTGTGTGTTGTTGAATGACTGAAAGATAATGTCTGTAACAGATCAAAATAATTTTTTGTAAGTTGGAAACTCATAATACTCTATTTGCAAGAGTGCATTTTGACTTCTTGAAGAACTTCCGATAGAAAAGTGGTTTTCCATTAGCAGACAAGTTAATGTAACTAGGGTGTTATAACCTCATTGATATTAAACTTTTCAGCACTGAACTCACAAAATAGTAATTTTCATACAATTATTTACTTGCAGAATTATCCTATTTCTGAATATTAACGTACCTTTGTGAACACTTCTAGTAAGCGTGAACTGTGTCAATGTTCAGCACAAGAAATACAGGACAGAATGCCTGACTACTCACAGGTGATGCTGTGGGAAAAAACAAACAAACTAAAAACAGCAAAAAAGAGGAGACTGCATTTTTATTTATTGAACTGCGAAGATTTTCCACATGTATGTCATATATATTTCCAGTGAAAGGCAATTTACATGCATTTCCTGGCAGAGGAACAGAAGAAAACAAAATCAGAGCCACTCATACCTGTAACCAATTTCAGTACTGTAAGAAACTTCTAAATTTACTGTGATGGACAAACTTAATGTCCCCTCTTCACCTTTCTGAAGATTCTTTAGGAGTCTGTTTGCCATCTTCCATAAGTTTTTCCCTTGTCAGCTGTTTGCACTGAAGCAAAAACTGCAGCAGAAAAGCTGGGCTATCATCCAGGGGCTAGCATTGTGTGTTCTTAGGTACTAGACTCACGTATGTCCAATGTGGTAATGCTTTTTATGCTGTGCTGTTGCACAGCATCAACACTGTCCACTGATAACTCTGTGGTTATAGAGTCAATGACGGCCTCTCTTCCCAAGAAGTGTTTACCCAGAGCTGATTCTTTTCCCTTCTGTATTTCTTCACGTTGTTCCTTTTTCTTTTCCTTATTCTCTTTAATCATGAAGGCAGTAGAAACAGGAAGATTTATTACCCTGCCAGTGGTAATTATAATAAAGGAGAAAAATTACTGCTAAGAGATGTTTGCTATAAGGACAGCAGAGGAAAGGATGCTTCTACTCCACAAAAGTTGGAACACAGCAGAAGTACCCAAAATTACATGGAAAACTAACTTAAAAAATAACAACTGTAAGAAACTACCACTGAATAGGTTTTCCCCACTTGGCTGCCAATTTTTCACCTTTTGAAATTATTGGATTTGCTGCTTTCATGCAGAGATCCTTCTTATTATTTTGAGAGCAGTCTCAAAATCCCTAGTTTGGGTAAAGGCAATTTCCCAGTGTTTCAATATGAAAGGACCTCATTCAAGGAAATCAATAATCTTCTACTTTAATCACATTCACTCATCATAAAACTGTCTACCTTCAGACAGTCGTCGTGCCGATGTGCTGGGAACCGCGAGCAGTTGTAGCAATGCAAGGAGAACCTGCGCTTAGCTGGAGACGTTTCAGGAAGCCTGCAGGCTCCCGATACGTCATTCTCCAACTCCACTAAAACCCATTGGACTGGCTGAACACAGGCGGAGATCAAATTATCAGATCTTGGCCCTCAGCAATGTCAGCTTCCTATGCTGGGTATGTTGCCAGCGTCCTCTGTCTATTGAACAAGACCCTTGTTAGTTTTACTCAGAACAAAAATAATGTTGTCATGTCCAAAGGCTACGTTTTCCCTTTTGAAAACGCTCTTTTTCATCCTTTGCATTTTTAAAAAATCCTTTGTCTGCATTCCTTTGTGGTCTGAGGCTCCTGTATCTCGGCCAAACACTGATACATTCATTGCAGGCTTCAGCTGCTTTGCAGAACCTGAATAGACATTGAGGCTGCACGGGCGACTTCAATTAAGCAGTTCTATAGAACTGATATTTTCTGTTGAAAAACAGTGTCTTTTTGCAGGGCCAAACAAAGTGGCAATTCCAGGGATGCAAATCAGAACAAAATACTTAAAAATAATAACTGCCAAGGCAGCTAAGTGTGAGCATTCAGCAAAGAGTACAAAGATCCTTTTACCCAGTTGTTTCTTTATTTTACTCTGCCATTGTGAAATTCCAAGTATGTATATTACAGCAAAGGTGCATACGATAAAGTCAAACTTCAGTGAGACATTTTCCAGCTTTTAACAACCAAATTCCAGACTTTCTGCAACAGTAAGGTTTGTTTTTCTCGTAGAAGGGTAGCTATGAAAATACACAAAAGTCTTTTTATTCCTACGCACATGTACACAGCAGAGGTTCTCACTGAAGTACAAGAATGCAATTATTTTTCCTTTATGCTGCTTGTAAGACACAAATACATTGCACGTCATGAAGGGCTTTAAAGCAGCATGTGCCACGTGCTGATGTGTTCCTCTCAACTACCTGAGACCACAGGAAGTGATCTACATTTTTTATTAAGTCATTTTTTAAACAAAACATTTGCAACTTTCTTCTACATGTACATTTTCTTCCTCTTTCATTTCATTTTGGTAATTTCTCTCAGTTTATGTGCTGAAAAGTAAGAGGAGCTTCATTCCTTGGCTTGCTGGAGAGAATCTCCCACATGGCTTCAATTTCTGCTGCACTTGAAACAGTTGGGTCCAATTCATCCCCTCTTCTTTTTTGTTTCCTTCTTCCCCTGGGTCCAGCAACCCAGCAGAAGTCTCTTTGTGTGTGTGTGTGTGTGTGTGTGTGTGTGTTCCAATCTGAGCCAAATTATCACAAATTACTCTGTCTGGCCTAGGCTATTATTAGACTAGCCAGCAACTGTGGTCTTTTGATTGTTTCAACAGCTGGTTTTGTTGCTTGTCTAAAGACCCAGAATTGCAGCTCTCTCCGCCCCCTAGAAACTGCTTACCCAGATAAAGGGCTGTGTCAGGATCTGTTCCAAGACAAAGGTGGGTCTGCTGTCGCGGCTCAGGAGCAATCTGTCAGAGACCCATCTGTCTCCTGCAGACACGTTAGAGCCTACCTCCTTCCTAGGTACCTCCGTTATTTACACACCTTTATCATGTGTCAAGCTGGTGATGTGATGCTGCATTTGACAGAGCAACCCTAAAGCTGCTGATTGTTTGAAAATACCAAAATAAACTAAAAGTGAGGCACAGCTCAGAGTCAATAGTGTGAATGAGTGCATCTGGCGAGCACTCCCTAGAAAATAATTACTTGTATGAAATGGAGCTCTAGACATCCAGCCTTCGTCTCTACTCCCTTAGAGCCCTTGAATAGTAGCAGATTTTGCAGCTGAGAGAAGTGAAATGTGTGTGAACATACTGTCTTACATATTCCTGTATATTACCCTACATACACTTGCTCTGCAGGCATTTAAAACCAGGAAAACGCCTCTAAGTCTGAATGCTCGTGGCATTTGTGCACTGGCAGTGTGTGTACACCTACAGAATGCATACCCTGAAGAACTCTTAACTATTGGTAAGCAACCTTCTTTTGGAGACAGTGTGTATTCTTAAATGGTTTTTGCAGTAAGCGTTCCAGAAACATGATTCAAATATTTTATGCAGTGCTGCCTTGCATTTTAATTTCATTTAAATCATGGGAACTCCTACTTGTTTCCAGTAGTACTCATTAAAACTGTTTCCAGTAGTGTGTTGGTTATTGCTACCCAAATCTTCTACCCGCATGTGAATTGTACCTTAGTTTGATCTCATTCTTTCTGGTGAAATAGGTCTCAAATCAGTTCCAGGCATTTTTTTAACAGCTCCTGGAGCTCTAAAACTCAGTCCCTGTCCCAAGGGCGTTTTTCCCTGGCAGAGCTCAGTGTACGGCCAAGCGGTTACTTCAGAGACTCCATCACTTTACATAATGTAGGTATTGCACTTTCAGTTTTATGCAAGACTTTGCCTGTGAACGCTAAAGAACTCTTGATGGTTGTCAACATTAAATACTCATGATCTTTCCATACTGTATTATTTGATATTTTGGGGAATGTTTTCTTAGTCACAGCTGGAACTACTCTGTTTGGCAGGTTTTTCTTGGGCCTAAGATTTCTCCAACTATATTTTTCAGTTTTATGTGCTTGGAAGCCTCTGTGTTAATTTCAGCAGCAGCAACAAAAGAAGGTTTAATTCAATTTTCTGGGCTCTTTGAATTTGTGTTATGTTCTGTGGTATATCTCTGGCTTTTCCTTCCTTGGTAATTTAACAGGATAGCAGGTTTCCTTTCCCTCCCCCCTTCCCCCAGCAGTAGTGAAACAGCATAAACTGGAGATATTCAGGAAGTGGAAAATGGATGGTCCTTGTTGCTCTTTGTGGTTAGTGGAGTTTAGGAGCTGGATACAGGTGTTGCATTTTGTCTCCAGAATCAGAATACAAACAAAACGTACTGTTTGTTTTACACGGGAGATCTTCTTTTGTCTCTCACACATGCACATTCCAGTGACTTCCCTCTCTTCTGCTGCTCTTCCTCATACTTTCTGGACTGGAACTACTTTTTTGTGTGTTTTTCATTGCAGGTGAGGCTTTGCAGCGCAGCCATACAGCGTTATCTGTGACAGCAGTGCTCCACCGAGGAAATCTGTATCCAGTTTAGATCGTGGACGAGGCATGCTGATCCTACACTGAAATTTGTGAGGTCATCCGAAGTGTGGGGCCTTTGAGAACGCATACCTGCAGTGGAAAGTTTGATCTGTCTGTTACATAGTCCTGCTGCACATCCAGTTGTACGCCTGGCCCTAGGTCCTTTCGTAGTGTAAAGCCTTATGTCCTTCTAAAGTGTGACTGTTATACAACTTGAACACTAAACACTCCAGCGGAAAAAAGCCTCCGTTAAGGAACAATGATTGCAAAGTCAAGCACTGAAAGTCTAAGAAATGCATAGATATTTGTATTCACACATTATGACATATTTTTAAGCTTTGTGAACACATACATTCTTTTTCAACCTGCATGACCTGCTTTATTCAGTGTGCAGAGTAGATGGCACCTACTGAGTCAGCACAGATATTTGCTCAACATTAGGATTGCTCAATGCTTTGTTGTATCTTCCTGGTCTAATTTGTGGTCACGTACTATTTATTTATTTATTGTGCCTTATTCACCTGCTCTGAAGCTAAATGTAACTTCCTTATATCCTTTTGTGCAGTGACTAGTGTGGAGTTATCTGTAAAAACATGTATGATTTGGATTTACAGTAACTGTATGATGTGAAGAAGCAATGTAATTGCAGATTTTCAAATTAATTTCCAAATGGGCAACTGAGGCTCAGGAAAAAAGAAATAAAATTAAAAAGTAAATAAAATTAAAGCTAAAACTACACCTGACTTCTAAGTGCCCGACTTGAGACCTGGCCAGATTTTTCGTATCGCTTCCGCGCTGGAAGTGTGTACCTCTCCAGCTTCAAGCATCCGGGTAAGATTATTTTTCCTTAAGTGGTTTAAACTACCCTGACGAGCCTCACGCCAAGAAATACATCCTTCCTGGCCGCTAA
>NW_009723487.1:0-465 GCF_000703405.1 Apaloderma vittatum | reverse complement strand
AAAGGAGATGGCTGAGAGGGGGCCTTATTAAGGTACAGAAATATCAGAGGGGTGGGAGTCAAGAGGAAGGAGACAATCGCTTCTCAGTGGTGCCCAGCAATAGAACAAGGAAAAGTGGGTTTAAGTTAGAACAGAGGAAGTTCCAGCTCAACATGAGGAGAAACTTCTTTGCTGTTAAGATTCTGGAGCCCTGGCTCGGGCTGCACATAGAAGGGTGTGGAGTCTCCTGCTCTGGAGACTTTCAAACTCATCTGGAACCGTTCCTGTGTGATTGCCCTGGGTGATCTTGCTCTGACAAGGGGTTGGAACAGATGATCTCTAGAGGTCCCTTCCAACTCCTAATATTCTATGATTCTACGAGGGGTCATCATAAAGTTAAATCCAGTTGTAGGCCAGTCACGAATGGTTACCCTAAGGCTCAGTGCTGGGGCCAAACCTATTTAACATTTTCATCAATGATCTGGA
>NW_009723486.1:0-776 GCF_000703405.1 Apaloderma vittatum | reverse complement strand
AGACCCAGCGAGGCTCATGCCGCGAGACCAACTAACTTTCTGCTAGTGAACTTGATACGTTTATTGTATTTTCTCCCGTGACCTGAGAGACGGCTAGATGGAACCCATGCCGACCAGCCCAGGTAGTTTGAGTTTTCTGTCTCTAATAATGTTTAGAAGCTCGTGTTGTGTCTGATGTAGATGATATGGAATAAGGGGGGCAATGTCCTACTGTCAGCTAAAGGGAACCAGTTCTGTTGAGTGTGTTTTACCTTTGAGCTCAGTCTTTTCTGAGAGGCTGCAGTTTTTAAGTAAGCAGTCCGTTTATGCGGTTTCTTCTCGAAGAGATAATGCCTGATGGTGAGCATCAGTGCCCGAGGTGGGGCAGCGGAACGGCTCTGGCAGATGTTTGCTGCCGTATTGTCCAGCATCGTTTCTGGGACTTGTGTGCCACTGTGGCGTTGCTCGGAAGTCACGGGGTACCCAGGCAGTAGCAGTTTACACTTCTTGGGATGGGTGGCCGAATCAGCCGACCGACAGGAGCCTTTTGTTTGTCCTTTCGAGAGTATACCACGCGTCCTATTCGGTATGGGAGAGTCATGGGGTTTAATGCTGCTTCTTTAGCGGCTGGACCCTGGGGAGGTCTCCATGTCATTTTTTACTCTGGATGCTCTCCCTGCGTTCCCCAATCCATTGCCTTGTTGCGTAGCGTCGCCTCTCATCACGTGGCGTCATGTTATGGCGTCTCCTGTTGCGTAGCATAACATAGCATCGCCTCCTGTCGTGTCGCGTTGCCT
>NW_009723485.1:26500-32312 GCF_000703405.1 Apaloderma vittatum | reverse complement strand
TTATACGTAGAAGGGGGCTAATAAGAACTGTATATCTAAAATCTTATTTCATGGATTTTCTGTGTTTTGAATGCTTATTTTATGATCTTTGTTGCTGTGTAGGTGTGTGGTGGTTTACACTATGTGATTTATTTCATTTTGGTTTAGATTATTGGTTGCCAAGTCAGACGAGAGCCACTGGAGTCTACTGAACGGTACACTCGTTGGATCAATAATCTGACTGAAGAACAACTTCTTACACAGGTATTGTTGTTTCAGCTGGGACCAAAATTGCAGCAGAAGAATAGAGCAAGAGTTTTGTTTTGATAGATCTTTTTCATCCTTAGTAATGCCCAATAATTTACTGTGGTTGTCGGATTCTTATATGTAAAGGCTACTCGGTAAGAGACAAGTTTATGGTGCGTGTGATCGTTGTGGAATGGTGACTTCACGCTGAGTGCAAATGAAGCTTTCAACGTTGGGTTCTGAGTGAGCCTTACGTTTCTCACTGCTCTCTGTGGTTAGATGCGTATGCTTTCATGTTCTAATAATTTAGGGTTTTCTTTTTCAAGGTTATGTTTAAATACAAAAGGAGAAAGAAATCTTTCTTGAGAACGATCCCCCTCGACCCCCAAGGTTAGGTACTGACTGCTTCTGTGTCTGTTTAAGTTTTGCTAGAGATCATCTCAAAATAGCGGTTCTTCAAGCGTTAAACACTGGGCTCATTATAGATGTTTGTTAGATGCGCCCCGTGCAACTGAAGATGACAGTTTTGGCATAAAGACAGGTTGTTTCGTTAGGCAGGCAGCCAATGCTGAGCTAAAAGAGACTTTGGCAAAAACAAGCTAAACTGTGGAAGAAATCAATCCGGCTTATGGAGGAATGTGTGTCCTGAGAGTCAGAGGAAATCTAATGGATGCTTAGCAGAAGACATCCCAGTGGACATTAAGATGCAAGTATTTGGGACTGGGTTTTGTGATGCTGTGGTAGGAAGACATTTGCTTGTGATTTTCCTGAATTTACGTGGCTGACAAGATTAACGTTGCCTTGTTTGTTAGACTTCATTGTAAACTGCATTGTGTTCCCCCTTACTCTAACCCCCAAAGACATATGTACAGGCTCTGGTGTGGTCATTGTAACACAAGAAGTAATCTTGTTTTAAAATTGGTGGTGTTACGGTTCCCTGTAATTCACCAAGTGAAAGCAGTTGCAGAAAAAGCTGGAATATTTGGATTTGTCTTTAAGTATGGCATTAGAAATGAAAATTACGGATTTTTAAACAGTGAATTTATCTGATAGCAACATCTGGATCATTGTGTTGTTGAAGAGAGGAGAAAGAAAATCCTGAGGATGTAAAAACTTGTCCTGCACAAATCAAAGTCTTTTTACCTAAGTGACCACTGGGTCGGGAGTTTAATGAATTAAGCTGGAAA
Organism: Apaloderma vittatum; assembly: GCF_000703405.1. Taxonomy (NCBI): domain Eukaryota; kingdom Metazoa; phylum Chordata; class Aves; order Trogoniformes; family Trogonidae; genus Apaloderma; species Apaloderma vittatum. Next base: position 30,900 of record NW_009723485.1, on the reverse strand, counting down.
TTAAAAGAAGTCTCCTAATTTTGAGATTATTTAAAGGGGCATGCAAAAAGAAAATTCATTTTAAGATGGGGTTATAAGTCTTCTGGAAGAAGACAGACATACATACATACATATACATATATATATATATATAAAAAATATACTGTTTCTGGTAGTGGGATGTAAATACTCTGAAGTCCCTTGCAATCTTACGTGCCTACAAATATCTCTTAAAGCCTTAATCAAGCAGCATGTGCAATCCATTATTTTTACGTCTGATTTAGATTCACATATTTTACAAATAGATGAGGAATTTCAGAAAGTCTGTTGGGTTTGGTTTGAGAAGGCTGCACAGCAGAACTTGTGCTACTTTTCCATGAGTTCATTAACAGGATGAGACTTATAGAAGCACACTGTGATGTGTTCTTCTTTTTTTTTTTAAACTGTTTACCTGTTCTCAATCAAATTTAATGCCAAAGTTCCTCAAAGACACTAGAGTTCTGAAAATTCTGTGGAAGTATGAAGCTAGGAGAGCTTGTACTGCACCAGCTGCAATTCGTATGTTGTTAAGCAGCACAGAATCCGCTTGGACAGAGATTTTAGGTGCCCAATCGTAAGAGAAGCTTCAGCTGTGACATGAGCTGGTAGGACGCTTGGCTTTTCTAGCTCTGGTGCTAAAAGACCTGCTTGAGTTCCAGAGCAGTGCAGGGCAGCACCTCTCCTGCCTCACTGTCTGTTTTTCAGATCAAAAGTTCAGGTAGGGAGGTAATTGTTTTGCTTTTCCTTGACTTAAGAAAGTATGGGGAGGAGGAAGAGAATTGAGAGTAAAAGCTGTCTCAGCTGTGCTCTGGTGATCAGGGTATGAATCGATTAGGTAAGGTCAGGCCTGATTTGTCCCACTCCTCTGCCCTGATACACCGTTCATTTTATTTTGGATGTGCTTTTTTAAACTCTTTTCTGTAAATAAGTCTCAAGAAAACTATAATGATGGCCCTTCACTAATGGGTTTGTAGAGTCTCTAGGAGGAGCAATCCTTCAGGGGATTCAGGAAAATTGGCTTTAATTTACAGCATATTGTCTCCAGCAGTTTCCTGTAGTGAAAGAATGTTCAGCTTTTTTTAGCTGTCTCTCTACTCAGTGCCCAGCTTTTTTTCCTCGTTACTTATGTTGCTTTTCTGTATCATGCACATGCAAATTATTTGTGCTGTAAATTGGGAAACCAAGCAAACAATTGAAAAAAAAAAAAAGCCAGTTTTGAAGATCCTGTAATCCCATCAGAGTATTTGTGTTATTGATCAAATAATATTCTACAGCCTTTGATTGCTTTACTAGGCAGCGACTGAAACGGGTTTGGAAGAGGTGGGTGGCAGCAGATGTTTTGTGAGGTGCTGGACGGCTTCGTACGCCTCGGTGCTGGCTGCTGGTTTTATATCACTTGAGTCAATACCAGATTTTTGGATCGAATGTCCATCTCCTGTCCTCATGCTGAGAAGATCATTCAGTCCAAAACGCTTCCAGCATTTTAACTTTTCTTTTCCCTTAGCCATGGCCTCTTGATGCTTACTCATCCATTAAATGTTTCTCTAAACAATTATACTGTAACATTCCAAAGATACTTTATGGTACGCGTGAAATTTCACAATATATACCCCCGAGAGTGGAGGGGTGGGAGTAAGAGACTACAAAGAGAGCATAATAATGAGAAAACTACTTTTTGAAAGATTTGTTTGCTTGTTTGATGTTATCTTCTGTATAAATGATCAGTGCTTAAGAGATGCTTCTATAGGTATATTAATGTAAGACTTAAAAATACATGTATGTGTGTTCTGGTAGACTTGTTGTCTTTCTGGCCAACAGAAAAATGATCATTTTAACTGTTCAGTAATTGCAGAGCAAGTGACAGGTACAGGAAGAAAATGAGCAAACAAATGAAAAGAACTGACTGTTCTGATGTCAGAGTAAGTGCAAGAATTTAGATTAAAACTAATCCTACAGGATATCTGAGTCTGAATTGTGCTCGGAATGTGATCAGAGTTTCATGATGCAGCTCTTCTTGTGCACTGGAAATTCTACTGTGCTGTATAAGCAAAAATATCTTAAAGGTTTTAAGGTTGGATTATTTACACACATATTTATACAAGTAGTTTTTAAGTATTGTTACTGACTGTAAGTAACACAGCTGAGTCCATCTCCATGTCTGTTAAATCACTGCTTTAGGTTAGTTTAGTCTCACAGCCTGGGAAGTATTATATTCTATCTGACCTTCCATTTTTTTTCCTCTTCAAAGGCAAGAGACTTCTCTGCTTTCGTGTGGTTGGTCACGTAAAAAACAGGTGGCAAACTCGGAGGGACGTGTGAGGAGACTCTAGCGTAAAGAAACAGGCTCTATGGTTGGTAAGACTGGGCTGTCTTAGGTTAGAAAACCAATGGTCTGAACAAAACCTGACAAATGTGTGTGTCTGTTGCGCACTGCACCGTGTCTGTATTGCTTCCTGACACATACTGGACGTGGCAGATTCTTTCAGAGCTCTTTGTGATGGATGAATCTGGAACTGTTCACAGGTGATTTGTAGTCCTTCCCAGTAATCTGTCTGGAGCACCTGGGAGAAGAGCAGTAATTAAGGTGTTAGAACAGCGTGTGTTGTGGAACTCTGTGCTGTTCCAGGTGCCTCTTTGATTTAGCGAACAGGCTGAAAAGCTGTGCTTCTCTAGTTGCTAAGCCTGATAAAAGCTTGTGCTACAAATCAGCATTTGCTACAGATACTCAGCTAGAAAGAAATGCAGCATTTGGGTTGAGTTTCTGGAGGCAGGAAGGACATGATAACATGGCTGGACCTTTCCTGGAAATTCAATACACTCATCAGTGCGTCATCATCATACTTCTCAGTGGCAAGTTCCTCCTGGGGAAACACTGGAGGAGTAGATTGCAGGCAGGGTGAATATTCCGGATGGGCCATAGGTAGAACCTCTGGTTTAAAGCATCCGTCCTGTCTACTTGCAGACTGGAAAATTCTGATTTTACAAGTGCTAAGGTTGGTCGTTGGTGTGTCAGAACTGAAATAATTGAGGTGGCAATCTGAAAGAGGGTAGATGTGATACCTGTTGTCTGGTTATGTTAGTACAGGCAAAAACTGGACAGAGGGTAAGACGTTCTTACTGAAGAATGAATAAAACAGGAAAAGGCTGATTGATATCCCTCCACCTCCCCTATATCTTTGCCAAAATCAGCGGCTCACTTGTATTTGTTGTCAGTACTCAGTGTGATACTCGAGACTCTCTTGGGGTTTTTTTGCCACTGTTTCCTCTTCCTTCACCCATGTTATCTAAAATGTGTCGTTAATAGTCAAGTGCTGATGTTTTTCTGCTGAGCAAAAGAGCTGAAGTCACAAACTGGTTAATGACAGTAGATTCTACTGGTTAGTATGAGATTAAGGACATATCATACAAGAAAAAAGAATAAAAATGGGCTGCTTCCTTTTGTGGTTGATCCTTGTTCTCCTCTGGTGGAGATATTTATTTGAAAATGGATGCCGAGGGGTTCATAGAGTTCTAGAAAGTTTAATGAGAAGTGTCTTACCCACATCTATTAAATGCAAACACAGTTAGAACTTCCTAGTGAGGCTTTGTGTAAAGGCATCTGAGAGGCAAATCTTTCTGAACTTGGGCACGGGTTTGCAGTAGGTCAGAAGTGTGTACGGGTTTTGCATTATGGGGGAGCAAATTTGCATGAGTTCCAAGGTGTACTAAAGGGGAAAGACTGATACATAACTGGGATTTTTCCTTAACTTGGCTTTTTCTTTTTCATATTTTGTTTGATAGTTTGGGTGCTTGAACAAGGCTTGAGCATGGTTCATAATACATGGCAATATTTAAATGGAACAGACACATTATAATATAGTATAAAAGCAACTTGGGAGTACAAGAAGTTTGGATTTATTCCAAAAAGTTCTTGAGGAATACAGTAGTACAGCATGATGGATACTTGCATGGCAGAAAAAACATGATGGGATTTTGATAGGCATTGAAATTACTCAAGTAGGAAAAAAATTATCTCTGATTTGAACTATGGTTTGTTCCAACTGATATTTGCTTGTATTTTAAGTAATCATACCAATATGGAACCCAACATGTTTGCATCCTATAAAAAAAGTATTTTAAAGATATTTAATGTAAGAGGTGGACAGTTGTGAAGGAACACTGCCAGGGGTTAATATTAATAAGTGCATAATTTGTTTTCCAAAACTATAACTGACATTTCTATCTCCTGAGTACTTCTGAAAATTGCTATGAAAAACAGGGCAAAAAGTCACAATAAGATCAGGACCCGGTTGCTGTTGTGGGACTGGAGTTAGGGACACGGAGGGAACCAGTTAACAACTTCCAGTTTCTGAGCACTCCTCGAGTTCTTTTTTCATCTTCCC
>NW_009723485.1:9373-26469 GCF_000703405.1 Apaloderma vittatum | reverse complement strand
CTGCTGAATGCCAGCCTTCAGGCTTCACCGCACGCTTGTATCTCATTGCCTTTTGCGGCTTAAAGAGGTTTTACTTTTGTGTAAGAGATGAGGGACAAGGACCAGTTTCTGGTTTAAAATGGTAGGCGAGGTGTTGAGGTAGTCCTAACTTTTTTTTTCCTTTCAAAGCAAAAAGCCTACCTCAACTACAAGTTCCCAGCTAACTGAGTGATGTTTGTTTTTCAGCTGGCCCTCCGTGAGAGCACAGAGCAGATACACCCGTAACTTCCTGTAATTTTCTTTCTCTGAATTTGAAAATCAAAGTGCTGATTCCACAAAAAAAAAAAAGGAAAATATTTGTATTGTGGCTTTTAGTGTAAAAAAATTACCGATTTCAAACATATTTTTACTGTAATGCAACTCCCTATTATAGCCTCCTATATCAGAAAAAACATTTCTTCCACTCTTGCAACTGGGCACTGAGCAGTTTTTCACCATTTTAAAAGTTGTGCATGAGCACAAATTAAGTGTGTTCTGTTTATTAGAGGAAAATAACTTCCTTTTTTGGTCTCATATTTTGGTGACAGAAGTACTGGGCAAGATTTTCAGGAGAGCTCAATAATTTCTGTAGTGACTGGAGTGGCTGAGTGGGTACGAAAGCATCATTTTCCTTCTCAGACAGAAGGTCTAAAGGCCGGTTTGATCTATCACAGTCATGATTTTGTTTCTTAATATGCTTTTATACTGACCTCACCCTGCCATGTGTAACATTTGTCTCTAGAGTAGTTCTTGCTTTTCTGACTTTTTTGACTAGTTAAGGAAGCTGAATTTTTAAAATATTTACATGCACTGTATCCTCTCATAAGTATGAACAATATGTGTTGTGTTTGAGGCTTTTTTTTCTTTCTGTGTTGTTAAAAAAACCCACACAGATTCTGGTCCAGTCTAACAGCTTGTGAGTGTAAGGATATAGATTTAATGATTAATTTGGGGTTTGTATTTTATTTTTTCTTGGTACAAGTGTGGCAAACTGCGACATGGGATTTTAATTCTGTTTGTACAGCCTTGGCCAAAGACACCAAAGACGCCGTGATTAGACGTTCTGGAGCAGAAATTGTGCAAATAAAAAAATAATAGTGAGCTCTTCAGAGCATGAGCGTGGGTCAGCTGTAGCTGTGAACAGCCCTTTTCCGTACAGAACAGATATTTATCTGTGCAGTTATTGCAGTTGCACGATCTTAGGGCTGATCAGCACATTGCTGGTTCCTCTAGAAGCAGCGCTGGGGCGCCCAGCTCGCGTTTGGAGAACTGGAAGGATCACATGTGCGGGAGGTGGAGCAGGCATGTGCTTTGTGGTTTCGCAGGGGGATACTTGAGCCCTGGCCCAAACGGAAATCGGAGCGGTTGCAATGCGCAGGGTGTGCAGCGAGGAAGGAAACGGGCTCGCAGCTGGCTCCTAGTGTGACTGTTGGGCCTTTGCCACCTCTCTGGACGAGCTGGTGTCTGTGATGTGGGTGGGTTTAAGCTTTTGCATCACTTGCAATGCCTGCGGGGAAAGGCAGCAGCGGAGAAAAGGAAACCCGGCAGTTCCGTGCTCGTCGCTTTCCAGCGCCTCAGTGAAACTGAAAATTCTGATGCTGCTGGAAAGCACACTATGGTGGCTTAGTAGTTGCTGCGAACGATAGGGATTTTTTTCAGAGCTACTGAAATGTCAGAAGCAAATGTTACCAGACTTTTTTTGTATTGGACAAATTTAAAGTATTTTCCAAGGTTTTCCATTCATTTATGCTCTTGAACTTGACGTTAAATTTATTGGAATAGTTATTAAGCACACCTGTCGATGGAAAATATAGGTGTTCAGAAGGTCTGTACAAGAGATGGAATTATTATTTTTGGGCATGTAATTTCTTAGCGTGCCAGGAGGACTATGTTTGTTTTGGCTAATGCTCTGCATACGTGTACCCTAATAACGTCGGCATGAAATATAGTAATGAACATACTAGTCTCAGGATCATGATTATTTTAGAAAGCAGCAAAACCGAATTAAGACAAGCCCTTGTTGTTTAAAGAGTGGTTCAAATTTTACTTGAAGTACTGTCTTCATCTTTATCACTGTGGAGGGTTTATCCTGCCACGAAACACAAAATGAGCATGCTGTCTATAATTTACCTTGTTAAGCTGTAGAAAGTTTATTGTTTTACCTGTCTGCTTAGGGATTTGATACCAGAACATACTACTGAATGCCCTTATGTGGCTTCACTTGGATGTGAGTGATTTATATCAATAGAGCTCATTGTTACATCTTAATTACCTACAACTTGCAAGCAAATATAGCCACACGTCTACTAGAGAGCTGCACTGCTGTGATCACTCTAAAATACGTTGCAGTCTCAGTAGCGTAGCCAATTCTTACATGAAAATGAATATACCTTGGGTAGCCTGTTGGATTGGTGCTATAGTGCAAGAGCTTTGAAGTCAGGTAATGTAATCCTTGTGTGTTTTCATCTTCCTCGCACTCCCTATATCTAGGCCGTCTCCTACTGTATAAGTATAGAGCAAGACAAAATAATGGGATTCGTGGGAGTTCACATTCTAGGCAGTGGCTCTTGAGATGCCCATCCTTTCTGTCGTTGTTTTTCTGGGGTCTGCGTGTGATACCAACGTGCCTTCCACAACCTTTTGGTACAAACTGCCTGCTGCTCTGGATTTACTTGGTTTGACTCTGTTTTGATTTTTTTACCTCATCTAAACCTCATATTTGTTATTCTCTTCTCCATCATTCCTTGTCCTTCTTGAGCACCTTTGCAGCAGAATTCTCTAGACTGAAAGTCATGTCCTTGTTCTTTGTTAAAAGCTCGTAAAACAGGACCCAAGTTTGTGCTTAATATCACATAGTAGTGATGCTTTTATATGCACCTAAACTGAAGTTTATTTGAATGTACATGCCAGACTTTTTTGTCTGAAACCCATCTGTTTGACTCTGTAATTTTGGGGAATTTTGGAACCGTACGGTCAGGTCTCACGCTATATATTTTCTTTTGTGTGTTTCAAAACTTTGCTATTTTCTGCTGCAAGCTTTTGGAATTAGTTGTCAGAGCTTTGACAGCATTTTTGCCTTTCCCTAATACTTCACGAAAGAGCCACAAGTTCACCACGTTCTTAATTGCCCATTCGTTTTGGAAGGAGCAAGTTGCTTGGTAGTTTCTAATAAATTTAAATGTGACCACCTGTGAGCGCAAGAAAGCGGCGGATTATTTTTAATCTTCATATGCAGGAGAAAACTGTATCCATGAAAGGCTCTACCTGCAACTTTAGCTCCTTTATCTGCAAATTGACCTCCTTTCCATCTCAGGGAAAGGAGGTAAATTGGACACCAGGTCGCAGTTGCATTTGAACAGGTTTTAATGTTTCTGAGAGAAACCAGACTCTGCAAGTCTAGAGACCTCTGCTGAGCACGACTAAACTACACTCGCTCGTACACTTTGGCACGCTTCATTTAGAGCACTGCCAGGCCAGAAAGGTAACAGGGACCCCAAGCTAGCGCGGAGCAATCGTACTGTCACGGTGTTTACATCTGGGAAATTGCAGGGAAATCCTCAGCTTTGTTATAACAGCAACAGGAAAGGTAGATAAGGGAGTCATTGCAGTGGACCTGGGTATGGCGTATACTTCAACAAGACATTAAAAGGACCATGTTTGACTTTATGCTTATCACTGTTCTTTTCCTTCTCTGAATTTCCTAGATATTTAACCTAAAGGAGAAAGGATTTCTTTTTTTCTAGTTTTGTCCCATGGTCAGCCAACAGTCTACCTGTGCCGTACTCAGGAGTCAGTCAAGAAAGCTTTGTCACATCAAACCCTAGGAAAACTGCCTGAGAAATATACTGGCAAGTACTCACCCTCCTCGTGATTTGTTCTTTCATTATTTCTGTTTCCATTATTTTGCTTTTAATGTTCATGAAGGGTGGCATCGCTGCCGAGTGCTCCTGATGGGCCAGCAGCAACGCATCTGTGCATCTCGGGTTTTCTTTGCTTCTCTCCCTTTTTAGCCAGGTGTGGTGACAATCTAAAATTGTAGTGAGGTCGTGTCCCCAGAGTTCTGTCCATATCTTTCATGTTCATGCACTTCTGTGAAACCAGATATCTAAATCAGTCTGTGATTGTGAGATGAAGATAAATTAGAAACTGTTAGATTCAAAGGCTTCACAGCCTGAGAACCCATGGTGGCTTGCTTGAAAAAGCAGGAAATGAGAGTTTTCAAGTGATAGTGCCACTGTTCTGTCCTCAAATGTGTTTCTTCTTTTAGCTGAAACTCCAGTCATGTCGAACGTGTCTATTGGTGTATCTGCATCCTCACTTCTTTGGGAGTGACATGTTTGAGTTGAGATTTGTTGCATTTACCACGAATCAAGCAGTCTGAAGAATCGCAGCCACAGCTCATGGAGGGAGCTACTGCGGTGCCCACACCCATGGACTGTTACTCTGTTTACCTACAGTATTTGAAAGGGATGGATCATCTCAACTGCCAGCATTTATTTGGCCATCTGACTTTAGAAGGTGACAGTCAGCAACACTGGCTTTTCCTACCTACCCTGAACTCCACTTTAATGGCATCTTTCAGAAGAGTGTAAATCTTAACCTATGAGCAAAACAGGCTCCTTCTTAACCTTGGTGTCAGATTGCACATGTTTAAAAAGAAAAAAAGAAAACCAACAACCTTTGGAGTCAGTAGGAGAGATTTTTTTTCTCTGTGTGTGTCATAAAATTATTCATAGATCTGCAGAGCAGATGTTGACAATTACGGAGAGAACAGAGGCCGGTCTGTGGTCAGCCAGCGAGCTCCGTTTCACGTGGGTAGATCAAGGCTCAAGGCAGCAACTATTTCCTGCCAGCGGCACGCTGGGCGTCGGCGATTGCCGTTTTTGTGGGCTATAGCCCGGTTAAATTATACAAAGTCACTTTTGTGAGGCCTTGGTTCTGTCTCTCAGCTCAAAGCATAACGGTGCGAGAAGGCTCAGTGTTCTGGTTTGTAAGATCTGTGGCTATTGATGCAAAATAGTGGGTTTAAAACTTTTTGCGGGTTTTGTGTTCCTTTGCAAGATGTTTGCCTCCTCCTTTGAGAAAGTGTTGGACAGCTGACCCTTTCATTTGCTGCAGTGATTGCCAGTGTGTTGTTTCACATTTGAATTCTTTTAGCCTCAACCAAATTTAAAGCACAACCCACCCAAACTTTTAAATTAGATTTTTTTCCAGGAACTTAACGGGTAGCTATTTCTTGCAAATTAAAAATGGTGAGTTGTTATCCTTTTCCTTTAGAGGAGTTTTATTGAAAATTCTCATGGTAGCAGGTCACCTGTGGCATCTCCTCTGTTGACAGCGCTGCTTGCCGTGCTGGTGTAAATAGGCATTTCCCAGTAGTTTTAAAAAAAATTAGCTATAGCTCATTTTGTCTCAAACAGAATGGGATTGTTGAAGTAATGATTATGCTGATGCCATGTCCAGTGAAATCCTGTTTTTCTCTTTGTTGGTAGAGCTGTATAAGTAACCATGTATTAGTGACGGAAAATGAATAAAATTTTCTTCTGCAAATAAATAATTTTGATCTTCAAGTTTAATACGCGTGGGTAGTGATGGAGGAAGCCCTTTTGGAGACCCTGGGAGGAGGAGAATGAACAGAAAGACAGCTTAGTGGAAGGACACGAAACTTTGTGGGCCTGGTTGGCATTCAGGATTAGAAAAATAAGAAATTTCTGATATTCTGCCATATGTTAAATTCACTCTTTCGTGGCTTGTATAATAGAGCCGTGGCCATGGAATGGGAGGATGTCAAGTGCTGATGGCTGGATCTGTCATGTTGCTGTTTGGTACATGAGGATGCTACTGAACACTAATAGAACATCGATAAAATGAAATAGAGCATCGATAAAATGACAGAAGCGAAGCATAAAAATATTTCTTGAATAGCTGAAGCAGTGTCTGTAGTAAATACACGTTTTGTTATTTAAAACCAAGAAATTATTTCCTGTCTGAGGACAACAGGCATTTCACTGCTCAGTGAGAAAAGGGTCCCTGTGATAAGAATCTACTGTGCTCTGTGTGTGACTCAAATCTTAGGCTGCTTGGGCTTTTTTCATCAAGTAGGTACTGTGAATAATTTTAGAATAAAGAGGAAGGAAGAAATTACATGCCTCAGTAGCAAGAATGTTTTCTCTAATACTTTAGTTTCAAGTTCTGTATTAAGGATAGGTGAAGTGCAAAGTCTCCTTTTGCAGTGGGATGCCGGGTGAAAGCAGCTACGCTGGGATGAAAATGGTTGCGTGGCTTGAGTCCTGAGGGCAAACTGCAGCTGCTGTGGCAGGGCTTGTGCTAATTCGCAAGGAATAAATCATAAGCAGTGCTAATACGTAGACATTTTTAGCTTGCAAGAGGCCAGTGCATCTGAAGTGGGGCACACACCAGGGAGGGAGAAACTCAGCACTGACGAGGGGAGGAGCAGCCTTGCCCTGTGACGGCCTGGCAGGGATGACAGACAGTGTCCCAGAACTCTGGTCTGTCCACGTCAAGGTACCTGGGCCAGAGTGCAGGTTTAGAATGTGTCGTGCTGAGAGGTATGTACCTGCAAATTAACTGAAAGCTGCCGTTTCGTATTGATAATGTGTTGTAGCTAAATGTTAGGGAAATGGTGTGAGGTAATACTTGGTTCTAAGAAGGGTAAATGTTTGGTGGATGTGGAAATCACTGCATGTTTAGCTACAAACTTGTTGAAAATGCTAGTTTTTAATTTTTTTTAAAAGAGATCACAATATGATCTGCTTTCCCTAGATTAATTTCTAACCTGTGCCATATAGAATATTGTTGATGGGCAATAGTAGCATGTGGGTGTAGGGATATTAACAAGGGGAAGTTGGAGGGGATGGGTTTTCATTTTTATGCTGAGACCAGGAAGCAAACCATTGGACATCTTAAAAGTAGAGATCAGAGTTTTTTCATCGAGGTTACTGAGGATTTTTTACTTGAAAGAATTTTTTTTTTACTTGCACTTAACACATATACTTGGGTGCCTCCATTTAGATGGGGTCAACTTTGTTTGATTTTTATAATTGTGATTTGAAACCTCAAAATAGTGAACTAACCACCATATGCTTTTTTTTCCAAACAGCTCAGGATCTGTTACAGTTGGTAAATTGACAATATTGGCCCATATATTCTGCAATACAGATGGTGCATTTAAAAGTATTAAAAATCCTGAATGAAGGCAAATGCTTAAGAAGTCTTAAAATAAAGATGGTGAAATGTATTTGTGTGCAATGGTGAGAACTTCAACAAAAGCACCGCTAAGGTGCTAGGATTCCTGGTTATTGATTTACATCATTATGTTTAAAGTTTGTCGGAAGAGAATGAGAATTTGATTTTTGGAGCACGGGGTGCTTCTGGGGTTTTTTTGGTGGGGCTAATATTGTTCAGTTGGGAAGGAGGCTTTATTTGTGGTTTTAATACTGACTCGATTTATATTTGCTGGCCAAGTCAGAAGCTTTCCAAAGTCAGAGGTAAAATCACAAGCTAAATAGTTATTTTCCGGGGAGGCAGACTGATGCTACATCTTCGTGACGCTGGGATTTTTTTAATTTTGTTTATAAGACTCTTGATGAGTAGCCTGAAGTGCAGGTTTTTTTCAGTTTTGACATTTTACCAGAGAGCTCTATAAACACAAATAATAAATTTTACAAGGAAATAAACTTCTTTCTAAACCCATTACATATTTCTGCTACTGCTTCATATACTCTGGAAGTCGTTTTGAATTCTCACTGGGTTTACATGGTGTTAAATATTTGCTGTAATTTCAGGGCTTCTAATTGTCAGGAATTTAAAAATATCGAGAGCTGTGCGTTGTGTGTGTGTCCAGATATAGCCCACATATGCAAATCATGTACCATCTTACAGGGGTTTTACGTACACATCAGGGGGCTTAAGCTTGTGTATCTTTTGACCTGAACTTTACATTTATCACTGTTTATTCATTTTAAAATATTGCATTTAGGAAAAAATGTTTGTTCTTAATCTTGCTGGGTACTGTTAGGGCTAGCACGAACTAATTCCAAACACGTGACTGATAGATGTGCTTGTATTATCATGAAAACTAGGTGCATTTTTTATTAATATTTAGAAGGGAAAATAAGTGAATGTGACTTTTATATCTGATTTTTGTAATTTATCTCGAGAACTGCTGCTTGTGCTTTGCTGTTATTCTTTCCTGCTTCAGCAGGTTTGAAGCTTCTGGGTTTAATCTTTTAAGTGGGTTATGTGCAGAGTTTTATGGAAATTTGTCTGCCCACAGCTGCTAGAAAATGAGAGAGTATGTGCCTGTGAAAGGTGACAGATTGCCCAATAGGTCTATCAAACTGAGGTTTGGAAAAAGAGGAATTTCCAAGCAGGCTAGAGAGGTTTATCAAAGAGCAAGAAACCAAGCCAATGTGAGTACTTTGCACAGCTGCTTCGACTGGGATATTTCATCCATGTGATACTATGTAAGAATGTGATGCCAAAAGTAATACATAAGTGGTTTTTTTTTTTTCATTTTGGATCAGTGGCATACGTAAAATTGGTTTCATATGGTCAAAAGCTTCTGCGTTTCAAAACAACCAAAGGTTTGGCTCATCTTGCTTTTGCAAAATGCTGCAGCCAAGTACCCACTACATTTTTTGAATCATCATCCAGTAAGCACAAGACTTCTCTGATCGTAAACCAGAAGAAATGACACGTTTCTGCCTTTCTGACTGCAAGAAGTTATTTTTATTTGCTAACAACGTACGTAATAAAAATCTTACTTTGAATAGAGGAGTGAGGCTTTCAGATTCTTTCACAAGGTGAAAGATACTAAGTGAGCATGTATTTTCTCAGGCATAGGTAAGCAGATTCTGCACGTCTCTGGTTCTTGATTTCCACCCTCAGAAAGGTGCGAGGCAGGTTCGGTAATGCCGAGGATGCTTGTGCTCCAGTGACCTGGGTGCGAGAGCTCCAGTTCGTGTGTTTGGAGATATCCGGGGACAAAGAGGACACGTTCACTAGGTGCAAGTGGAATGGACGCCAAACAGCTGGGAATCATCTGTATTCTGGTTTGGAAGAAGTGAGAACCTTTAAGCCTGAACTGAAAAAAGATTTTGTTTGTTTGTTTGTATTAGCAGGAAACTGACTTTTTTAACCCTTTCTCCCCACTCCTAAGTGCATTTGTTGAGCTGGTTAGCCTTAGGTTAATAAATAAAATTCTTTCTTCTGCTTGTCTGTCTTAAAAGCCCTTCAGATGATAACTCATTAGAAGTCAGTGAAAAAAACACGTCAGTTTTCAAGTGGGATCCTGGTTTTGTCCAGGTTAATGTCACTTGACATGAAGTGCCTGTAAGCAGCTGACCTTCACACCTCCCCGGATCAACAGCTCCAGTAACACGCGCTGCCTTTCCCGCACAGAGCTGCTGGACTTCTGGTCCGTTGCTACCCGGAGGTATCCTACTATTGTTCAGTCCCCTTCACCTTGCTGTCAGTAGGCCACTGCTGCTGCCTCTCTAACATTTGTAGGTCATTTTGCCTGTTGTTATTCCTCCTCTAGCAGATGATTTCTGTGTATCCCGTGGGTTCATCCACTTTTCCTCTGCATCAGCCACCCTCCCTGCCAGAATTCTCTGCTCCATCAGTAAAGGCATAAGCTGGAATACAGTTAGACGACAAAATGCCTCCTTTTTTTTCTCTGCCTTTGATTGTTTTCACTCAGGAAAGAATAGTTTTAAACCGAAATACTTCTACCTTTCCTATTAAAACTGAATGGCTTTCCCTCTCTCACCCTGACAGCTTTTTTATGCAGTTGCAAGGTCCAGCAATCTTTTTTGCTGAACTCAGTGTGTTGTTTCAAATCTAATGCACAAGTGTTCTCCACAGACAGACAGAGCATTCTCAGATGCTTGCTGTGAAACCCTCGGAGCATATCGCGGTTTAATAGAATGGTTTGCTATGTCCACCAGACAACGAGACTGCTGGATGCCAGGAATGGGATAAGAAATGCTGTGCATGTGAGGGTTTTGGCTCTTTTTTTTTTCTTAATCTTCAAAGAATTGGTAGAAAGGAAAGGACGGGGAAGCTTACTGAGGACCGCAGTTTTGAAAGTTGTCTTGAGATACAGGAGGAAAGAATCTGAAACGAGAGAAAGGAGTTCAAGAAATGTAATTTGTATGCAGAAGTCCCAGAGGAGAAGGCAAAATTAACAAAGCTGGTTTGTACATCTTGGAAATGGAAATTGCCAAAACTTTTCCGGCCTCTTGGGAGTTTGTTTTTCATGGCTTAACATGAATCTGGTGAACTATCAAAAGAGCTCTATTAGCACTCAGAAATCGGTTGTAAATGGTAAAAAAAAAATCATTGATCAGAAATGCCAGTTATTGTTGGAACGAAATAACAAACTGTGTGGCTGTTCCTGGATTATCTTCCTGCTCTTGCTTAACGAGTCTGACAGTAAAACTGCTGTTCTGTCCTTTGTGAATTGAAGCGTGAACATTCAGTGAGTGTCTCTGGGTATGAGCTTCTTACATGTTGGCATCAAAGGGGCTGGTGCATGAAAGACTCGCTGACTTATTGCCACCGCGGTGGTTTGTGCACGAAAGCCACTTGGAGTTCCCTGTATGCAACGTTGCTATTAAGTTATTATTGATGAGAAACAAAGGATTTTTTTTCTGTTTTAATCTGAACTGAAGTTTTGTTTTGATGGCATTTTTTTATAAATGCAAACATTAAGATGAGGTTATTCAGTGCTTTGCTTATTTTTTAGGCTTTTCTTTCTTGCAAATTAGTGTTGTCTCTGTCCTCAGTCTTTGACTAATATCGTGGGTTTTCTTGTGTTTTAAATCAGTCATTTTAGTAGCTAGTATATTTACCCAAGACATGTAAGATCATAATAACTAGAGAAGATGTTCCACAGTTTAAGGTGCTTATTTCTCTGGTGTTGTAAAGTAATCGGAGCCTCACTTCTTGACTTCAGTGGAATGAGATCTTAAAAACCTTCCCAAACCCCCTAGTATTGGCTAAGTAGATGGAGGGGGGAAAAAAAAAGAGTTCTTGAGGTTGTGCTGCAAACCAGCACATGCTTCGTAAATAAAGAGTCCCAACAAAATGGATATATAGCAGAGGATGTAAAAAAATAGTAGTTTTGCTAGAAGAGCCAGGTAGTCCCATGACCTCCTGCTATGACAGAATTCCACTCTGCTGTTCCTTTCCACCTGTTAAGAAAACACCGCATGCGATGTTTTGGAGAAGACCTGTTCCATTTCACTCAGTGGGATGCCATACTTAATAGAGGCTTTAGAAGGTTTTTCATCAAGAAACAATTTTAAGCCAGTCTTTTTTTTTTTTTTCTCACAGGTTAGAGTTCTAGTTTCAGTTAAGTCAGCGGCTGTACTGCCACAGACACTGGGGCACCCTGATTTTACTTCTAGCCTTCTTACCACAGACACCATAACAAGCCATGAGAGATTACAATTACACTTCTTAAAGAGGGAAAAAAGATAGGAAAAAAAAGAAAATAAAATTATTATTATGATTTGTATAGAGCCAAGATACATTCTGTTGATTGCTTGTGGTCTTCAGAGAACCATACACAGTTCAGGGTGTTTCTGGGTCAGTGATTTTTCTATTTTGATGGCGGAGGTGTATTGATATATGCTCCAGTGCTTTTATATTGTGTTTCCTTCTGTTTCCTTGTAAGCCTTTGAGAAAGAAGCTGAGGGATGTTTGGATAGGAGGCTGGAACTTTTATGTGGAGTCACCATAGTCAGGGCACTGGAATAATGACTGTTGGTAGACAACTGCCTGGAAAGGAAGTGAAAATGATGTTTATAAAACGACATAATGTGTATTTCCAGAAGAACTAAGTGCGAGGCCGTGTGCAAGAAGATCAAGTAACCACTGTCAAATGTGCTTCTCCTTGTGTCACTGGGCTTTTCTGTCATGCCTACTGTCTTTAAGCATTAATGGCAAAATGAGATGGGGTTTGTATTCTTCTGCCTCTTCCCGTGGGCAGTTAGGGGTGAATTCCAGTTTGTGCTGTGCATGTTGTGTCTTGCCCTGTGAAGTTCGGTTTTAAATGTGTCACATCCAGGCATGTTTTTGAAGCAGATTTTTTGGTGAGAGCAGTTGTCACAGTTTCCTGAGACCCCAGGTGAGAAGCAGAAAGCTGGTAGGGTCTGAGGTTGTCACTTGCTGGGAGGGACTGTGTTGTAGAAGAACAACCTAGAAGGATAAAGAAAAAGCAAAGCTGAAAATACAGATAGAGTAGAAGAAAAACTAAATGTCCAATGAGTTGATAATCCCAGTCAACATAAAAATTTGGAGGATATAGTAAGAAACTTTTTTACGAAGAGGAAGTCACAGCTCATCGTAAAAAAAAATACAATTCAGCCATGCAAGAGCCTGAGGAAAACCTCACTCTGTGCTGGGAGAGGTGGCACAGATGATTTATGTCATAATTTATGTGTTTGCTCTGAAACAATTTGATATGGCCATCATGTGAAAAGTGACAGATGGGTTCTGGTTTTTTGTGGGGTGTTTTTTATTTGTTTATTTAGAAAAGTGGAAGTATTGGAAAAGGTGTGGGTTTGTTCCTTTAAACCTCTGGATCGCTTTCCTTAAGTTCCGTGGGTCGGAAAGTAAACGGGCTTTCCCGTGTTCAGAAGAACTGAGAAACGTAGTTTCTTATTATTTAGATAATAAAATTCGAGACATCTTTCAACTACTTTGAGTAAAACTTGACGTGCATTTTTACCCTTTTTGGAAAGTAGCCTCAGAAAGGACACTTTGACAGAGAAGAGTTTAAAACTTACGGAAACTTGTATCCTTACCTGCAAGTATGTGATCAAGTTGTTTGTCATCTATAGCTAAATTCTTTTACACAGGTGATACTTTAAAATATAACCTAAATGAGTAATTTGGTAAAATGAAACATTTCAAATTATTCCTTGGTTTCTTCCATTTAGTTCAGCTGAGTGGGGGTTGATGCTCTTGGGAGATGGAATCGTACCCTTTAGCGACACAAGAGGAGAATAGCGCCTACAATTCAATAGTTACAGAAATATTCACCGTGTATCTGTCCATCCTGGTTCTTGGCTTGCTCATGTCAGATCCCTGCGTTTCGGTGTCAAAGAAATGTTAGCAAACATCAGCTACATTCCATTGCATGGTTGATTTATATTTCACATCGTGGCCGAAGTAAAGAATGAGCTGAAACCAGAATCCAGTGCCATCTAGACTTTGGATGTGGTTCTCAGATTGGAGATCTGTGTTGCAAAAAAAAAATAAAGAAAAGAAAGGAAATCTTGCAATAAATTAAAACCCACACTCTATAATTCACTAGCTATTGTGTGATTATACAGAAGCTGGCTGGACACTTATAGTGGGAAAAGCCAACGTGAATTTTTCCTTGAGATCTTTCCAAATGCTTCCTTCAGCTGCTGCTGCAACAATAAATAAACACAAGACAACAGATAACAGGGGTAAAATGACTGAGCCTAAATCCCTTAATTAGAAGCTTCATATAACCAGGTAAGTCTGTTCTGAAGAGAGCAATCATGATAAAATTCTTTACTTTTTTACCAAAAAGTGCTGTATAATATAATCAGTTTGGGAAATAATGTAATCTCTTACTGAGAAATGTATGTGATAAATCTTCAGAAAATAGTACGCTACTGTACATAGGGAGGGTACAATCTGTGCTTTCAGGGCATTTCCCAAGATAAATTTACCTCATGAATGAGGCCTTTGGATGTTAACTGTTGAAAGGAATCGAAAACAGAAGACACATAGGGTTTTCCAAGTTGAAAACTACATCAGGGAGTTCATTATTTTGCACGCGCATAGGATCAGCTGCTGTGTGGTTCAGTACTTGTGTCAGCATTTTTCATATAGTAATGTTTATTCTTTAATTCTGTCAGCTGCATAAACTTAAAGCAAATCTGAAGATATGGTGGATTTTAATACCAGAGGGAAGTGGTTCTTTTTTAGGTTGGGGGTTGTTTTTTTCTGGTAAAGTGAACAGTCAGCCTCCTTCTACTAGTCTCCCAGGAAAAAAAAAAAAAGAATAAAAACCAGTATATGAACATGGTTATCAGTAGTAAATGTTGGCCACCTTTTGGCCACACTGCTAAATATCAAACAGATTAAGAATTGATTTCTTAGTTGACATCGAGCCACTTACTTTATGGCATACTGTAAATCATGAAGTGTGTGCCAGAATTTTGTTTGAAGATCATCTATTTTTTTACTACCCAAGAGAATAAATACTAGCAATTGAAAAATGGTCGAGGGACTCATTTGGGGGAGGGGAAGCTAACTGTATGGCTTGCTTAGTTTTGCACAGAAGCGACTGAATGTAACCATTTTTATTTCTTACATTATAAACTAGCTGTTATTTCACTGCTTTAGGCTCCAAGAAAAAAGAACAATGCATGTGGTATTTGAGTAAAGTGTTTGTTTGTGTAATTGGGAAGAAAACAGAAAATATTTTCAGCTCATTGTCAAAACCCCTATGTCTGGCATAAACTTTTTTTTTAAAAAAAATGCATTGTTTTAATTTAAAACCCATTATTATTCTCATCTCACAACATTGAAATGTTGATTTGCGTCCTCCTTCTATTCAGCTGCTACTTTTTCAAGTATATTTTTCTAATAATTGCTTGAATTGCGGCCAGTCAAGAGCTACTTGGACTGTTCTCTACCCACTAGTAAATTGAGATTCTATATGGATTCAGATTTGACCTCTGTTGCTTGCTTAGATGGAATGTACTTACTCTTGGGAATGGGAGCATAGCCATGGAGTTTTAATACAAAAGTGCGTGACTTAAAGATCAGTCCTGTGATGGATTAAAAACAGTGAAAACTGGATTCAAAAAGGATGCATATTTCTGTCTAGTAATTAACCATTTCTTAGGTTCTTGATACACATTTTTGTGTGTGTGTGGCCATTTCAAGGACTTAACCATCATTAAGGATCAGTATCGTTAGTTTTCGAGGGAACGGAACAGGCACGCGTGTGCACGCTCACACCGAGTGTGTTCGTTGTCCGGCCTGGAAAACTTTCTTGTGCGACACCTGCAGAGGTGAGCTCGGGCTGCTCGGTGACTTTCTTGTGAATTTTCGGTTACCATTGAAGAGTATCTCGCCCACCTCCGAGTCAGAAAAGCCTGCTATTCGATTTTTCCATCTGTGTAGCGTTTTCCCTTTTCTATTTCGATGCCTGTTGTGAAGGCTTTCTATTTTTATCCTTTAATCTGAGCATCGTATTCAACATTCAGATTTGCATTCTTGATGCTTGTCCTCTCTGGGAAATGGCCAAGAGAGGAGTCCTGCTGCTGTTGCTCTCAGGTTTCGAATGAGTCTCAGCTTCAAGATTCATCGAGAACATAGAGCCAGCCCAGCCTTGGGACAAGCACTGCCTAACCTAGTTCCAGCCTTGTTCGCTTCCAAGACACCTGCCAAGCATTTACTCCAGGGAAGCCAGGTAAAGGAGTCTTTGCAGCTGAATCCACATCCCATTTGTTTGCCAGCCCAGAGTCTCTGCTGATTTTCAGGCTTTCCTTGTTGGAAAGACCTCCACGTTGAAGGAAAAATGTCTGAATTAGGAACTCTTTTAAGAACTCCCATACCACTCTGCTGGCTGTGGAGTAATTCTGTTCTTTCTTTGCTTTCCCTAGTCTGCACTAAATGCCACATTCCCGCCGACGTTTTTTTGTGACCTCTTTCAATCAGCGTTCATGGTGGCAGCACTTCAGAATTTCTAATTTCTGCAAAGCAGAATAGTCCCATCTTTTTGTTTTCAGGAGAAATGAAGACTATGATGAGATCTGCAGCAAAAGCAACATTGGGATTAGAACGAAGACCTCCACTTGCTGGCTTGGTTAATTTTATATATGGGATTAAAAGTGAAATATGATCAGTCTGATCTGGGCTGAAGTGTTGTATAATTGCCAGATTAGCCAGACTAGGTAGTTAGAGCACCAGCATCCAGCGGTACTTGGCAATTTGGAGTAAAACCATGATCAGCTGTTTACAGCTGAACCGTGTGCAGCTTTGATCTATAGTGTTATTAATTAGTTCTGTGCTTGCAGAGAACTACTGAGAACTGTCTTTATTGTGGAAACCGTCTTCTCAGAAATCATGGCTCCCAGACAAAAAGTAATTTTTAAAGTTATCAGAAAGTAAGTGGCTGCTAGCCCGGTGTGTACTACAGAGAAAATGGCATTGTCAAGTCCCCAGGTCATTTTGTGTTAGATTCTTTATGATTGTGTTGTAGATGCTGTTGCAGTACTTTAAAAAATTGTGAAGAGAAGGAAGGTGAGTGTGTAGAAGATTTCTAGTTAATAGTGATACTGGAAGTAATAGAAAACATTTCAAACTATCTTTTATTTTTACAGTTGTAAGGCAAAGCTGCGTGTGTTCACTTCTGCCCTTTAGCAGGAACGAAGCATCGTTCAGCGTGGAGTTTGTCTTACAGTAAATACCTCTTTCAGGTTGAGTCAGTAAAACCTTGGCTTTTGTATTTAAATGCACTTGGCTGTAATTTTAAGATGTGGTTCTTTGACATTTTAGTTTACATAAGTCCTACACACAGTCTCTCCCCCCTTTCTTTGTGATCCCACCCTTTTCCTTGCTGGGATAAGGGTTTAACTGACTTCTTAATGAGCCAATTCAGCTCTTTACAAAGAAAAGAAAAAAGTTTTCCTGTTTGTTTAATACACTGAACCACTTGAGCAAGGTGTGGAGGAGCACCTGTGCTGGCACAATGGAGGGAGGAGGCAGGAGCAAGGCAGTTGTTAACTGAGGTTGGTGTAAGGGCTGCAGCTTGTCTGAGAACTCATCATCACCCAGAAAACCTGACTGCCAGCAGAGCGGCCTGGCACCCTCTCTTGAGCCATTTCTGGTGCTTGTCTCCTCTTGAATGAGCCAATTTAGCTTGTTAGTCAGGTAGGAAATAAAAGAGAGAAAAATACTGGTTTTTTTTTTTTGCTTGGTTAGCAAACTGAATTGACTTGCTGGGGGTTTAGGCAAGCAGCAGGGCTGTAGCAGGGGAGATAGTGGGGAAATGCGTG
>NW_009723485.1:7825-9342 GCF_000703405.1 Apaloderma vittatum | reverse complement strand
CAACAGATCCCTTTCATAACCGTGGTGGCGTGCAGTGACGTCAGCTCCAACGCTCTTGCAGAGGTTCACGTTGGTGGTGCAGCTCCGTAACACGGCAGAGCTGGTCTCATGGCTGACTGCCACCAAAACAGCCGAGCTCCTCCCGCCCTCTTCCTCTCGCTCCCTTTTTTCCTCCCGTGGTGGTGTATCCTCTTCTGCCAGCTGAGCAAGCCAAATCCCTTCCTCCTACAGCTGAAGGAGTGCCAAACCCAGCGCAGGGGAGGGATGGGGGGCGTGGGGAATACGGGGCCACCTCTTCCCCTTCTGGCTAAGGATCAGTGCAGTGTTGAACTCACGGTGCGGCACTTTCCGTCGAAAGAGAGAGCGGTACCGGTCGGACGGAAGTTATTTATCCAAATTTCTCAACCTGTTGCCTTGCTGAGGAATCGAAGTGCCATACCACCTCTTCATTGCTTTAATACTTTGTCTTCCTTTCTGATGTCCAGTTACTCTTGCTCCCTAACGTGGTTTTGAGAAGAATTTACACTTGCCCTAGATGTACATCAAAATAGAATAAAACGAGTTTGTCCTCACAATTGCATTTCATCATTGCAGTTTATATGAAGTATCATCTATACACATTGTTTTAAAGCAAAAAAAAACCGCGAAGAAAATGAAATATTTGATTCACAGACTCATGAAAATGACTTACGGAAACTTCTGCTTTTCTCTCAGTATTGTGTTACTGATGTGTGGGTGGAGCAGTTGGGTGAAAGGTAATCTCAGTGTTTGAAGTATTTTCAGATGAAAACTTAAAAGTCGAATTCATTAAAAAAAAGTCGAAACCACAATAGCATCTTGGTTTAAAAAAAAAGAAAACCTATATGTTTCGGCTTCCTGTTTAAAAAGACAGTCTGGCAAAGCCAAAAAGAGGGAGTTAGCTGGGGAGGAGCGTTGCTGGTGATTGTGATTTTTTGAACAGGCTGTTTATACAGTAAAGTACCAGATAAAAAATTGCTGGCAACTGTATATATGTTTCAGAAGAACATAGCGGAATATATCTTGTATACCCAGTCTTTTTCACAGTAAGTGATAATGGTTTTTATTGTCTTTTAAAAAATATCATAGATATTGCACAGGTGAACACTGCTGTGTTATAAAAATATTAGTGGAGCCTCTGCTTAGATGAAAGATTTTTGTGCAGTGCCAGCTGTTTTTCTCCAGCTTCACTTTCGTAATCTCGTTTCTCTAAAGGCGTCCCAGGAAGATCCGAGCATCCCTTTCCGAAAGCAAGAGCAGCAGTACGACGTACACCCAGAATCCGGGTGATCAGGGCGAATGTCTGCTTGCACCCTCAGCAACAGGAGAATTTAAGGCTTTTTCGCAACTGGGACATAGTAGGTCATTTAATAAAGCATTTTAACACTGGTGTGTGGTGATATATCAGCCCTTTTTCAGGTGGGCCTGGGGCAAATTCAGTTGGCAGCTGTAATGCTGCTGAGTTTACAGTGTTCTTGCCCTGTGAATGCAACCTACAC
>NW_009723485.1:0-7794 GCF_000703405.1 Apaloderma vittatum | reverse complement strand
ACGACATTTGTCTATTTAAAAACTTCAAAGGGATTATCCAGACACATCTTTTTTTCCTTTTTTTTTTTTTCATCTTTCAGTTTGAGCTGCTTCTGGCTTGATGTTAGTTGTTACTCAAAAATTTTTCTGTGCGTTTCATTTTGGTTCTGCTCACCTTTAACGAGTGAGCGTGAGGGATACACCTCTGAAATGACAAGTACCTTTATTATCTCGGCTAGCAGAGATTGCTGCTGATGCAGAGGAAGTACGTCTTTTCTTGCAGAACATAAATTGACCATCTCCATGTTACTGAATTTTGCTAAATTGTCATCTGTATTCTTTCGAGGTCCCTTCCAGCCCTTGCGATTCTGTATTAATTTCGTTGGTTTGTTCAGGAGTCATCCAGATATGTTCTCCTAACAGTAGTTTTAATCTATTCTCTTCATTTCCTACCAGTTCCTAACCTTCATGCTTATTTTATTAGGGAATCAGTAGTTACATCTGGAAATTCTAGCAATCGCTGTGATTTCTCTCTTAAGTAAATTAATTACAGTTCAGCTTTAATTTATTTTTTTGATGAATACGTAATCATTTTACACTCCAATGTGCTGTCCTTTACACTAGTGTCCTTTGATTAAAACTGAAAGCATATGCTTTTGAGAAGCTTCTTGGGGAACTTGTAGAGCTAATTTGAGGTAAGTATTTGGAAAAAATCAAAAGAAGTATTTTGTGCAGTATGAGCTTAGTCTTCTCTAACGGAATGGATTCTCAGAAAATGGAAGTTGGGGATCAAACTCTAATGAACTGAAACAGTCCTTGCCTTCCTAGCGTATGGAATTTTAATTTGCTTATTTAGAAAGCATAACGGTGCTTATAGCAGCATACATTTAAAAGCACTTTAAAATCACCAGGGCATCTAAGGAATTTGAGACACCTGTAGGCCTTGAATAACACTAATTGATATCTGCGAAGACTTTATGAAATCCACACAAAAGATAGAATTTTGAGTGGCTTAAACCTTTATTTACAATTCAATACTGATAAGAAGTTGCCGAAGCCTCTCTCCAGTCTCTCCCCATTAACCTCTGAATTACTGAACTGGATGGAAATGTATCAGTCAATTAAATGTTGCTGCAAGCTTCAAAGGCTCTAACAAAAGTTAGAGGTGCACATCTGATTTCTTAGAGCTTTTCTGACTTTCTTAGAGCTCTTCAAAAGCAAAATTCTAGTTCTACTTGTACCCAGGGTAGTACTGAGCCCAGTGTTAAGATAAAAAACCCTGACTGCAGCAGGTGCAGTTTTGCACTTGCAAGCACAGGGTATTTTTCAGAACTTTGCGTGGGCATACGTGCACACGTATACATCATTTGAGTTGTGTAACGAAGAGATGGATACTAGTTGGTTTATAAGTACTAGGAAAATAAGTATTTGTAATGTTCGTGTTTGGATAGAATAGCATGAAAATTAGGAAAAAAAACATAAAAAGAAGTTATGCAATACAGGTGGTGGTATGATGCTGTTACAACCCTGACAAGGGAGCAGAATTTCAGGTAGCCACTTCTGTTGTACAAGCTTTAACCATTAACACTGTGTGTGTCATCTCAAACACTGGTAATAACCAGTAAATAGCCTTTGTCCTGTTTTTTGCTAGTATGCAAAATAATGCATTTTAGTCTTGTGTCTGTGCTGCTTGCTTACAGTGGAAGACAAAACCAAGTGTATGGCTATGTGGCTCTTGTTCACTGTCTTTCTAACAGCATTAAATCCTTCCAACGATGTCGTGCAGGCAGCAGAATATCAGAATTTCGGGTTATGTTTATTCTGCTACAGAAGCTTTGGGTTGTTCCAGTAAATTTGTTTTCTCCGTGATTTTATATGTTCCAACTGTTGTGTCTGGGACTGTAGCTGTGTGGAATCCAAAGCCAGGTCTTAAGAATTTGGCAGCGGGGCATTCCCATGTCCTTCTTATGTCTTATTCTCATCGGAAGGGAATTACCTCTTCGTCCGTGGTCTCCTAAGCGTTGCAGTTGTTAACGTGACGCAGCTTGACTGGGCTGGTAGCATGAGCGTTGGAACAAATGGCTGTATTGGCCTTTGTTGGGCAGTACAGAAACGTTGTGTACGGATTTTAATAGCAATTTGTCTTGTCAATACCCTCAAAAGCCTTGCTTGGCAGTTCGTTCTTTAAATCCTTGGAAATTTCTCCTTATGTAAGATTTCCAGCAAAGCTTT
This sequence comes from Apaloderma vittatum, assembly GCF_000703405.1. Classification (NCBI taxonomy): domain Eukaryota; kingdom Metazoa; phylum Chordata; class Aves; order Trogoniformes; family Trogonidae; genus Apaloderma; species Apaloderma vittatum. The sequence continues at coordinate 5,583 of NW_009723485.1, read as the reverse complement.
TTTTCCTACTGGATTCATATGGTTATTTTAATATCAGCACAGCTCGCAATGCCTTGTGCAGTAATCCTGTACTAAAAGCAGTAGTAACTTCTTGAAAATGCATTACTCTGCTCTAGGCGTGAATTTATTCAGTTTTGTGTGGGGTGAGGCAGTGGGGCTGTATCTGATTTCCTTCCAGTAAAATCTGAACAATTGAAGAGAATGGTCGAGGGAAGAAAATGACTTGGATGTGTTGGTGCTGCTGGGAGATTCTGTCAATTTAGGCTCTGTCCCAGGCTTCTGACCAGGGGGTCATGTCTCTTCCTACTGATTAAACTGGATGTAACAATGCTCACATTTCTGTGACAAGTTTAAAAGGTTGTCAGATGAAAATGGATCATGTTTTCAGCCGGTAATGGTTTGTTTAGCTGCTGAGATGAACCCAAAGTATCTGTGTCTTAGATAACTGAGCAGATGAGTGCACTGCTCAGTCTCACTGAATCTGCACTTACATTTTTTGTTTGCTTCAGCATGCCTGGAGTGAGGACAAAGAGTGGACTTATGCAAGCTCCCCGTTATTATTTCAAATAGTTTATCTGAATTTTCGGGTGGATGAAGCTGATTATTTGTTGTTGACAGAAGGACTGCGTAGGGAACTTGTCCTGACAAGCAGTAATTGTGTGATTAGGAGAGTTTAATGAGGAAAAGGAATTCTGATTCATTCATAGTATTTGGTCTGTTGACAGTTAATGTCATTTTCACTGAATGAAATCTGTCAAGGACACTTACATTTTCAAGCTATTTGGAAGTGCTGCTATTCTGAAGGTCTATTGTTTGCATCTAAGGCCAAAGTTAAAACCTGTAGAAATGGGAAAACGTTCTTCAAAAAAGCAGAAAGCTAGTTATATTTATCCTCGTTCCAACAGTTCCTTGAGGTCTTTTTTTTATGATGTGCTCTGTATTAATGTATTAATATCTGTATATTAATCCCAGATGCATTAATCTGGAATATTTGAAGACCGATAAAATCTTACATGCCACTTTTTGCTAGGAGTGGGTTTAAGAGCAAATGCTGTTTTCTGCCCTAATTCTGGGCTTTATGTTCATTGTGGGTTTGCATCCAGACTTACTAGTTGACTTACAAGTGTCTGGGAGGGGAAATGTCTACGTGTGCATTATTTTGGAACAAGAAGGATGGCAAACACCTGAACTGATGTATAATTTTCCTGAGGGATGAGGAAGTTTTTCTAATATCTGGAGAAACAAACACCTTCAAAAATGCCCCCAAATATTGGTAGCATCTGTCCGTAGCATAGTTTGTATGTAACGGGAGAGCCTTGGCTGACAAAGAGGAGGTGCAGAGTCCTGGCTTTTGTACCGGCTTGGGCGTTTGCGTTGACTTTGCCAGGGGAGACTGATCTTCGCTGCGATCCCGTCAATGAGAACAATAAGGTAGATGCCGGTAGAGGGTGAATCAGGAATACAACTTTCTCACCCTAGAGAACAGTTTCCTGTAAGTAAGCCTCCTCATGTTTCAGCCTGTTTATAAGAAATAAAACTCCGGTGCGATGTCTGCTTTCCATCATCGTGATCATTCTGCTGATGGAAGTCAGTGCTCTCCGCAAGCAATTTCCACACGTGCCTTTTCTGAGGTTTGCAAAGCTCCACCTGTAGAGATCTGAAGAAGTGTCTGGTCACAGAAATTCAGATATGCTGTCGGATGTTTAGACCGTAGAATTGTCTGAGGCCTTCTGCAGAGAAATAATTTGCATTTGGAAAAGGGCATTTCTGAAAGTAACTGAATGAAAGTTGACAACACCGATTTATTTACCTTCACAGGTGTCTAACAAATGTAACTTGTTTTATTCATACATTACTTTTCTCTACTTTGGAGAGAACAGTGCAGGGCCCCAGAAGTGTTTTGTTACTTTGGGATGGAACAATACAAAATAAAACTGGTGATAAATAATATTTCTCTCCTGAACAAAAATTTTCTAAGAGAAAAACTGAGATCACTTGAAGCTTAAAACTACTACTAAGGTAAATATTCTAGATTTCACAAGGAAAAATAAAATCTGGATGTAAGCAATACAGGTGAGGTTAGTAGTCTGGTATCTTTACAATTTATGTATTTATAGCTGTGTAAGACCATTCTTTGCCCATTCAAAAATAATCTTCTGATCCAGATAATAGAATTATGAATCTGTAATTGCCCTCTCTGTCTCCATACGGGCGTGCATTAGATAAAATTAAGTTAATGAGGCTTTTTGACTGGGATCTCTTTTTTAATCAGGCATATAAATTAACTGTCAAGATCGAACATTTTTATTTTGACAGGAAATTATTTTTCTTATAGTGAAACATAATTTATGATACAAATACACGATGAATGAGGCATTGTAGTGCAGATGACCCGATGGCCCTGTATGCTTTCTGAAGCTTGGAGCTGAATACTGGTTCATAGAAGTTCTTATTTCAATAAGGGAGGGGAGAAGGAAGAACTGGGGAGAAATTCCCACAGCTCAAAATATTTCTAAAGCTGCCTAACAAAGCAGCTTTAACTCTCTGTATAAAGCTTTCTCTAAGCAACTTGGTAGGTCTGGCATAAGCATCAACTTTGAACAGGATTTTCGTTTCTAATCTCTTTTCCTGTCTCAATACTGAATTATGTTCAGAGTTTTCAGATCATGCTTGCCACAGTGTGACACAGGGAAGCTGCCAAAGTCCACAGCCGACAGCCCTAACTCTGCATCGACGGCTGAGCGACGGAGAGCTTCTGACCGGCGTGGAGTTGCGTTTGAACCGTTGCCGTCAGTGTTTCATTGCAGAAGGGGAATGTTTGCCTCGTTTCCTGAAGTACGATGCTCCATGACAGGGTTCCGAGTCGCTTCTCAGGCCCGACTCTTGTATCACAAACTTCTGTCGTAGGTCAGGAAATCTCTGGAGATGAAAACAAATGCTGCAGACAGAAGATGTAACTGTGGAACACGAGGTACGTGCTTTTAGCATGGCCTTGTCCATCGTCAGTGTATCCCTGGAGCATTTATTATAAAAGAAGGCAATAAGCACCTGTCTGACAGGCAGCGGGGTCGCTTGTAAGTGAAAATATGTTCCAAGGTGTCAGCTTGGGACAGAATTTCAACAGCTCTGTCTTGCTCCTGCAGGCGTACTCCTACACAAACCCACGTACGTCTTTATGTTTTGACCGCGTTTCTAAAATGCATCATTTTAGTGTTGCATGTGGGTTGTGTAATGAGGTAACGTATACAGACTAAGGTTGTGTTATGCATCAGATTATGTAACCGTCTGCGTGTTTGTTTTAGTCAAGCAGTCAGGTGAGCTGAAGGACAAAACTGAATTCTCTACTGCAGGAGACCTTTCTTGTGCAGTTTTTAAAAAGATGGACTTGTGCCCTGCTTCTGATGTGATCCCATACAGCAGGTTTTTACAGGGAAGCTCTTCAAGTAATGAAAATCAATGTGCATCCAAAAAGTAAGAAGCTTTTGGTTGTTTTAGACAGACACGTTTAGTAACTTTTTGAGTCATGTTTTCTTTAAGGCTGGATTTTTTTAAGACTGTCTCATTTGTACCAGTGGTTATTCCTTTGACTTCATTCTGGTTCCTACCTGAGACTTCTTTTATTTAGTTCTGTAGTTCATTTAACAACCTGATTAAAGTTTGGCTTCCACAGGAAAAAGAGGTACCCATGTAAACAAGATTGTGGCTCTTGCTTTAACTGGAAGCGTTTTACAAAATACGTATGATTAAACAGGGCTTATTAACGTAAGTCATTAACATAACTTGTAACATTAGTGTTTGTTTTCTTAGAGGTGCAAGACAAGAAGCAATAGGGGCTTTTTTTCCCCATCAGCATTTACTATCCATCTTTTCTGTATACTTCTGAAGCCATGTGCAAATATCAACTCTTGAAAAAAGTTGGAAAAAAAAAGCATAAGTATTGGAAATTAATCATAAAAACTGTCAGCTTTTCTGTGTGTCTCTTCTCAAAGCATTAGGTACTGATCGCTGGAAAAGCCTGGTTAATCTGCTGAGTGAGATCAAAAGGAAAACTAAGCTTCGGTTCAATTTAGTGTTGCCCAAGATTTATGGATCCTGTGCTGCTCATTCGGCTCGTGTCTGGTTTTTAACCTGCAATGCTCGAATTTGGCAGGCTCTGTTCTCCGTAGAGGTCTGCTCGCTGTCTGGTGGAAAGGAATTTGTGCCGCAGTGAACTAGATAGAGAAGGTACAAGTGCAATTTCCCTTTTTTAGTTTCTTTCCTTTACAAAAACATGAAAGAGACACTCCCAGTAAATGAAGTATCAGATGAAAAAAGGGACATTTGAAGTCCACCTCAGAAGAACTCTGAAGTGTGATGGTGTCCTCTTTTCAGTGTTAATATGTCTGTAGGTGTTTGAGTTGTTTGGGTTTATTTTTTCCTCCTGTGGAAAGACAACTGGTTCAGTTACACGTGGATGTGGTTTTGGTTTAAAGGCTCTCGTTATAGAAGAACATCTTCTTGCCGTAAGGGTCTGGGTTTTGGAGCACAACGTGCTTGGCGCACAGCTGGTCTCTGTGAAATCACAGACAGTTCTGTAGCCCGATTGTTACACGACTCTTGCCTGGACGAGGCAGATTGGGTTCACCAGCTTAATCCTCAAGCATGTGGGCTATATTCAAATATGAAATGAGGCGTAACTGTGAACAAGCTTTATGTTTGGTTGGATTTATTTGGGTGTATGGCAAATGTATATATTCCATGCAAGGGCATCCCCTGGGTTCTCTTCACAAGTTGCTACTGCAGCCCTTCCTGTCAGACCAGTATCTCAGTTTCTCGCATTAGGAATGTGTTATGTCCTGGGCTGAGCCTTAATCTACAAGCAGATTCCACTGAGAGGTACTGGTTATAAAGAGACAAAAACTGTTCGTTTCTTTCCCTTTCACATATGTTATTTCTGCTTTTCGTGAATCATAAACTTCCAGGGAAAAATGTATCTGTTAATGACAAGGAAGTAAATTTTGATTAATGAATCTGTCCCTGTTCTATGTATTACGAAATCTGTACAAGTGGTTTTTATGATATGTTCTAATAGACCTTACAGCTCAGCAAAGAAGGAGAAAGTTTATTAAAATCAGTTCACATCTATTTGATGTCATGTGATTTTGGGTGGATTTAGGAAGCTCAGCAATAAAACAATCTAGATAAAATTAAAATCAAATCCATGGTTTAGTCTGTAAGGGCAGACATTTATAAAATAAATTGATATATCGTGTTACTTTTTTAACATGACTTCATGTAAATTAGACTCAACTGTGGAGTTATGAGATGTGTTGGAAGGTGTTGAAAGGAATCAGCCTTATGCACCACAGCCCCTCTTTTGAGTTGGGTAGATGGGCCGACTTTGGGGTCTTCCGAGTTGTTTCTGTTACAGAATAAGTTGACGAAAGCAGCAGGTATTTCTTGTCATAGCCTCTTTCTGTACCCAGGGAAAATCTGACTTATTTTTTTTTCCCTGAGTAAAGCATAAAGGAAGCAAAGGTAAGCAATTTCTTCACTCACATTCCCAACCTTTGTAGATTTTTCCCCAAGTTCTCGCAGTCCTTT
>NW_009723484.1:7502-19454 GCF_000703405.1 Apaloderma vittatum | reverse complement strand
TAGTCTGAGGGCCGTACAAGGGAAGGAAGCTGCTTCTTTAACTCTGACCCCTGGGAGGCAACAGACCTCCCTGTGTAGCGGGTTCAGTCTGCATATTGGGCTTTCTGCTCCCTTAAGCAGTGAGTCACCAATGACAATGATCATTCTTTTAATCCTTACTGATGAGGTTTTAATGCCAACGGCAGTCTGACTAGGCTTTGGTGACCCCTCCAAGCAGGGAGAACAATCATCCTCACTGTTATCCAGTTCACCTTGCAGAGCACTGTACCTGTTCTGCAAGGACACCCGGGGGGTCTAGGGAATCGCCAGGCAGCTGCTCTTGCCACGTCGAGCAGTGACCTTGTGCAATTGCCCCCGTCTCCTAATTCCTCACACTCCCTGATCTCTTTTAACCTCTCCACTTCTTCTTATGCTACCACTGAGGAATGAAACTATATGCTATACAGGAGGAACCAACACTATGGTCTTCAGCAAAACTGCAACTTGCAATAAAGACAGTATTTTAACATGATATCAGTTGTACTCCTGCTTCAAGGTGTACAAGAAGGACAAGATCAGGCAACAGGTATCTGTGTGTTTAAAATATGTGGAAACTCAAAATTACTTGGAGGTGTTTGAATACAAAATTCTTCATTAGCTTACTTTCCTCACAAAAGGAAGACTTATCACACCAATGTCAAGAGTTCGATCCCTGTTTGGTCCCCATGTGTTGCCTGATCTAGTTGAGAGGCGTCCCTGCCCGCAACAGGGAGGTTGGATTAAAAGGATTTATAAGGTCCCTTCCAGCCTAGGCCATTCCATGATTCTGTGTAATATCTTTCAGAACTCAGTCCTAGATATTGATTAGAATCCTGCATTCTTTCTTCTCTTTGTGGGTAGTATATGTATACTTAAAAAAAATTATGTGGAAAGCTTGACTTTAAACAAAAGACTGGCTTTACCTCAGGATTTTGAATAGGAACAGATAATTAAAGAAGTTAATTGCTGTACATTACTTCTTTGTCATAATTAAAATTATGGCATGGAAGCTACATTCTTCTACAGTTTCTACAAATTTCTACATACTACTTTTAATATGGTTTTTCGTTATATGTGAAATGATTTGAGGGAGAAAAAAGAATACATATATAAGGAATAATAAGAGGCTCACAAATTACAAGAAAAATGGAAAGATTTATTTATGATTAAAAGATGCCTCATTTCTGGTTTTGATTGTTAGCAAATACACTATAACTAAATCCATAATTCTACACAGCATTTTCAAAATTGAAGTGACTGCAAATTATCTTTAATCTCATGAAGGTTGTACCTATAATATAATAGTAATGAAAACAATAACTTAAAGTCAAAAAATATCTCCATAGATCTTCATTACTTATAAATGAAGTACGGGGTTGAAGTGTTAAATGCAGTTCTTAAACAGGCCTATCTTAATTTTTAATTCTAGAGACTTACATGATGTGTAAAATGAGATAAAAGGTGTATTTACTAGTAGTCGTCTTCATCATCATAATAGTTACTATTGGCCAGACAAGTCCTTATGAAGTATGGCATTGCTGTCGGCAAAACTATTTATCTGTGTGACACTATATGTCACTTTTGAACTTCAACTTGACATCCATAAAATTACATTTTCATCAAACTGAAAGATCAAGCTTTCTGTGCTGACTCACTTGGGTCAACATTTTGCAAATGAGTGGATTTACCACTTGAACTATAAACCCTTTGTGAATAATTTTGTGCATTGATGTTTGATAGCCTAGGGCACAGATCATAATTTCTGAGCTTAAGAAGAGGTGTCAAAGCAAAATGAATGTCTTTTCTGCATACCAGATTACTTATTTCAACCTGCTTTCTCATATGGTGGTTGTTAAATGTCTTACAAACTGTTAAATTAGTTGAATTCCCAGACACTGTAAACAACCTAATTCCCCTAAGACTTATTTTTAGCATCTTTACATAGTTCAGAAGGTCAACCGCCCCAGTAGACCAAAAGCTTTTAATTGATAATAGATTTTTTTCCTGGTGGGAAACCTTTGGCTTGATTTCCAGATACTGTTTACAGACTCAGCAGAGATATGAATTTAAGATGAGTGTGCAAAATAGAAAAGTTGCTGTTTGTTTCAATTGATTGGAGTGATTAGTGGTGTTTCATCCATCTCAATACCTGCAGCTTAGAGATGGATGAGATGTAACACACAGCTGGATAGCTGATCTCGAAAGAGTGATGGCCCATCATGCCCTACATGCCTTGGTTACATATCTGAAATGCTGGCTGGAAGTCTGCACAAAACTTTTACATTAAGAACTTGTATCTAAGCAACTGCAGTTTTTAGCCTTTTTGGATGCCAGAAGTTTTTCAGTAGAACAAAGTTTCACCGAAAATTGTCAGTTATCCAGGTCTTTGGAAATGTCTCACTCAAAACAAGACTGGTTACACGAGCCTTACTATAGCCCAGGGGAGGATATCAGGTGACTACCTAGGTTTCTTTCTAAATCAGATTAGATTTAGAAGTTGCAGGATCCTTTGGGATTTAGTTTAGTCCAGAATATCTCCATCATCCAGGGCAAACATGCCTTGTCGTTGCCTGTAGATGCTCTGTGAAATCAATATTCTATGACCACCTCCATGAACAGCTTTTAAGACAGCTTCGAGTGCTCTTGTCACCAGCTCCTGCAGGCAATGTTTTATGTTAGAAATGGGAATGACTTCCAATATTTCGTCTAGAGCTCTCTATCAAAAAACAGGTGTGTCATTCTAACTTCTAGTCCACTGCACTGCCATGTTGTTGTGTATAATGTGGTTTCTACATAAGCATGCCAAGTAACTCTTAAGCTTGGCTTTGATTTTCGGACATGCACTGTTTCCATGTGTACCCCATCATTCATCTGTCCTTGTCATGTTATGCTTTATATTTGTAGCTACAAAGATGTTGATAACACATTGATGTTTTGGTTACTGCTGAGCAGTGCTTGCATAGCGTTGTGGATGTCTTTCCATCTCCCATCCCGAAGGGCCAGTAGGCTGGTGGGTGGGCAAGAGGTTGGAAGAGACATAGCCAGGACAGGTGGCCCAGACTGACCGAAAGGATATTTCATACCCTACGACATCATGTTTAACAAAAATAGCTGAAAGGAGTGGGGTGACATTTGTCTTCAGAAGCAACTATTACACACACAGAAGACTTCCTGTCTAGGCAATGAGTGGACATTACTTACTGATGGGAACTGGAGAATAAATCTTTTTGTTTTCCTTTGCTTCCATGTATGGTCTTTGCTTTTCTTTACTAAACTGAATTTTTCATCTTATTTCCTCCCCTTGTCCTGTTGATGAGAGGGAGTGACAGATAGGCTTGGTGGGCACCTGGTGTCCACCCTACATCAGCTCACCACAGTTACATGCAAAATCACTTCTCTACTGCATTCCTGAAGATCACTGGCAACATATCAGAGAACATGCTATGTCTTCAGCAGGCATTTTAGACAGTTTATGAAGACATAAAATTCCCATTTCCCTTGGGTTTTTTATATGCTAGTGCAATGAAAATGAACAATGAGGTCCACTTGTGAAGAGACATTTTGGAATTCAATAAACTTAGTCCCCATCTTCCGTAGGTCCATAACACAAAAGTAGTTTTCCATAGATGTTAAGCTAGGGGCAAGCTGAGTGAAAAGAAAACAACGGACCTTTTGAAAATGAAGTAGAGCTGGGAATTTATTTCATATTTAAAAATGGACTTGATGAGCTGTAAGGAAAATTGAAAAAATAGATTATATACAGAAATTTGTCTTCTGTGATTTACTACTCTTATGTCAGTACAGACGATCTGTGGACATTGTTACTGAGAACTTAGGCTCTGTCTCCTTTTTTTCCCTCTCCACGTACATGTCGCTGGATGCCAGAGGGTAGAACTCAAGCTCAATAATCCAAGGTTTCAATCAGTGATGGACTTTTCCTATGTGTGAATGCAAGGTATGCTACAGCTGTTTGCAGAGCTCAAAATGGGGTTGAGTTGCTCTTGTAGAATCCTTTTCCTTCTCAGACATATAGCAAATAAAGATACTCTCCTTAGACAAAAGTAGTTTATAGGCAGATCATTCTGATTAGTTGTATAGGATGATTTCTTCATCGTTGACATTTCCGTGTCTTCTTTGTCCTTAAATGGTACCCATGTTCCCTAACACACTTGCATTGGCAAGAGTGTAGCCATCAGATTGAGGAATCTGAGTCTCTGTCTTGTGGGAGACTGTACTTGGAGTGCTCTATACATTTTAGGGTACCTTTGGGTTTATATTAATCATAATTATATTGCAAACAAATATAAACAAACTTTGTTATTTGTTGTGAATCTCTCTCATGTATGCCATTTGCACTCTTACATCTTCCCACCTGATAATTTAAAGTTGAGGATTGTATTTTTCATATCAGCAAAACTTTCTGGAATCTTCCTCTTAATTTCTAGCAGTTATGACAGGAACAGCAAAACCTATATCATGTTGTTGCTTAAAATTTTTTTCCCCACTTACTAGGAAATTCAGTTTTAACATTCAATTTGTTGCTTGGTCAACTAAATATAAGATTCTTTGCAGACTCTGTGTTGTAATCTACAATTTGAACCAAGATCATAATTTATTCATTGTGGTTTCCTCACTGATTTTCACTTCCCTCTTGCCCCAGTTTGCTGCAGGTTCTTAAAGACTGATCTTCAAGCTATGAATGAAAGATCGTTTCTCACAGCAAAAGTACATAGTCATTGTTGACTGCTGTGCCTGATTGAAGCTAATCTGTTGTCTACATTATGATATATATAATCTGTACATCTTTTATATAGTCATTTAGGTTCTAGGAGGATGATGATTCCACTTGGTATTACCAACAGCAGTCATCATCATTAAAATAATAAGAGTCTATTCAGTCTGTCAGCAGTAGTCTTTAAATTACTTTGTTTTGCAAATAAAGTACACTTAGTCTCTTAATACATCATTTAAGTGTTCTGTAAACTAACAGTGATTTGATTTATTTATTTTAGCTATGTCCTCAGAAACAGTTTCATGTTTTAATTTGAAATAAAAGATTTGCATAGCCAGTTTCTTTAGGAGCAGGTTATTCTGTAACATGTCCCCACACCAGTTATTCCTTCCTCTAGGTACTCAGTAACCACTATGAAATCATCAAACTGAGTGTTGAGTTTTATCTATCTCCAATTATGGAAAATCCTGTCCTTCACTGAGTTACTATTAAAGATTTATTTTTTCTCGTAGTGTTCAGCCTGGAACTTGTGGATTCATGAGTTTTCCTCAGTATTTCTGAATTAAAATCTTATCACAGTCATTGCTTTCTTCTCCTCTGCAGTAAATAAGATATGAAGGACTCACATTTTGTCAATGGGATTTAAGAAGCTACAGAATCTCTTACAGTGCTAAGCTGTGAACATGAAGTGCACCTGCTGTTGTGCTTTATGGAGCTACACAGTACCACTCCTTGTACCCACTAATGAAAGTCATCATTGTGTTGTAAATTCACTCTCAAGCTCACTGTATCCTAACTTCCCCATCTAGATGATCTCTAAATAGCCACATTTACTAGCTAGTACTGTTACGCCATCCCTAGCTACATATTTGAAGCCTTGACTGAAAATTGAATTGTTTTGTGAGATGAAAAAAGTTAAAATATGTACGAGAGGCAAAATCATTCGGATTCAAGACACAAAAAATGTCAGCAGAAATTTCTGTCATTTCATTACACAGTAAACAAACTGGGATTTTAGCTGTTTATTTTATTTTGGCTTGTTTTGGTTCTGTTTTTGTTTGTTTGGTTGGTTTTTTTTGTCTGCAAAGAGCATTCCTGTTTTCCCATCAGTGTGAATCATTAAATGCCCTGGTCTGAACTGCCAGAAGTTGCCCTGCGAGCACTACAGCCTCTGCTCAGGCCAGACAGGTGTCTTAAGGAGCCTGCATCCAGCCAGGGGTGACAGGACAGGGAGCAGGATGTAGGGATCCACACCTCAGGGGTGTGTCCGTGTCTTGAGGAGGTACACCCACACTATTTGCAAATCACTGGGAGCACTGGGACACACTCACACCTGGAGCACTCATGTCAGTTCCAAGAGGGGCGATAAAGGGAGGAACCCACACTTTAGGAGGGGATATCCATGTCACCCACACTGCTGGGAGGAGTAACTGTTACTATTTATTGGGATTAGAACATTCTGAGATGCATTATAGAAGGGTATTTAGAAATTCATAGGTGCATATTAACCTTTTTAAGCATCTAGCATTGTGTATTACTTCTTGTATTGTGGTTTATCTATTGCACTGCAAATATTGATCTTGCTTCCACGGTTCACTGATTGCTGGTTAATTACATGTTGTTAATAAATCAATAAACCATTTTGATTCTGATTTGGCTTAAACTATGTGGACCGAGCAGTTTTAGCCTGAGACAGCCATCTGGTGTTTGTGATTAGCAGGCCAGCTGCATCCTACTCCTTACTTATTTTAAAGACAAAAATGGTTCCCAGCTAGGGACAGAGCTGGACTCTCCAATACAGTTTTCTTCTCACTTCTCATTTAAATGATTCATTACAGTTTGCAAAACTGCTGACTCATTAGTAATCACTGTGAACTCATTGTTGCACTTTCCTACCCAGAGGAAAAATTAGTTAAGCACATGAAGCTCAATAAACATAATTTTGGGTTTGTTTTATGGTTTTACATGGAGGAAAACAAGTTCAGAAATGTAGTGAGGTCAGATCAGGTCATATGATAACCAGTGTAGTACATGCATTTGTACTTCAGGATAACACTTCTGTCTGAATTCAGACAGAAAGTTTTCTTTGTTTTACAGTGTACTTGATTACTGACCAAAAAATATTTTTTTCATATATATAATGCATATACCTATAATTCTAGGCTGTATTATAATCTGCTCAATGTCATGAATGATAGTGTTTTCTATTAGATTTAAAGAAATCAGTACCAAACAAGCACAGACCTTTTACTCTTCTTTAATATTTTCAACAAGGGGATTCCTCAGGTAGCCAGATATGTCTTTTCTCTCTGCATCTCTGTCTGGATCATCCTGTTAACAAAACAAAACAAAGCCATAGTCAAGTGACCCCGTTTTCATTCTTTTGGGTGATCTCCCTCCTGAGCGACAGCTGTAACCAAATTACATATTGAGTCTCACCCATCATTTTCAGTATTCCCATGAAGCATGAAATCTTTTTATTTGTTCGTAACTTGTAGAAGAGAGGTTACTGAGAAAGGCCAGGCCAGGACAAGGTTCCACACCTGCAGGTCTGCTGTTCTGGTGGCAAGTCTCTGCTGGGTGCCCAGGCAGCACAGCCAGGCTGACAGCAGAGGGAAAATGAGAGGGGGTAAAGGACTGGAGAGACAGGAGGGAATGCAGAGTGAATTAGAGAGTGGAAGGAGATGAGATCCAGGCTTTGAAGGGGAACTGAGCAGTGGGAGAAACGGGAGGATGGTACAGGGCTATTTTAAGGAGACAGGAGCTGGGAACTGGAAGTGGAGCAAAAATGAAACAAGGAGCAAAAGGGAAATGGGGAACGGGAGCCACTGGGTAGCTGAAGCTCTGATGGAGCAGGAAGCTATGAGCATTAACTGCATGCAAGTGAAAATACTAATCTCAAACCAGAAACACAGTAAATAAAGAAAAATAATAGAGTATTTAATATGATCCTTAAGTCATTTGCTTCACGCCATAGAGGAACATTGCAGATGTTTGACAAAAGTCATACAGGTCTGCAAGGCAGTTTGTATCTGTCCTCCTCTGGCTTCTCTTTCCAAAACTCTTGCTTTGTTCTGTAAATGTCTCCCAAGCTTTGCTAAAGATAAAACAGGAATATTTTAGAGAGTAACTACATAGTCTTCAGACCCTCAGCCATACAGTGCACTAGGTAAAAGAGCAATTGTGCAAAAAATATTTTGTGATTATGTTATAAAAGCCTAAATCTCGATGTGTATAATCTGCTGAGAAAATAAAGTTTACTAAGGAGCTTCATACCTTTTCAATCCTTCACTATGCAACATCAGTAATTTATTTTCTTGTTGGGAATTTTCTTGTCTGAAGCTAAACATATGTGTTTGCAACATAACAGGACAACTGCTGGTACAAGGATATAGTCATGTACTGTATCAAAAAACTAGAAGTCAAGCATATGCTGACAATCCCATCCTTCCCCACTTTTTAAGTATTGGCCAGCTGGCAGCTGTCAGGGCAGCTTTATAGAGCAATGGATGTCTTAGCAGGGTTACTGCTGACAATGCAAAAAGGAGGCATTAGGTGAAACCTCACGTGCACATGTAACTAAATCAGAAGGGGCAAGGCAGGCAAACCAGGTTAAATAATAAAAAAATAAAAGGAACAAAATACTGAAATGGTTGCAATGGTCTTTGTGGATGAGGACAGGGGCTTTGACCTTGATGCGGTGGAACAGGAAAAGCAAGCACTTAATCACTCACGCAGCATCTTAAGCAGCTGTTCTGGTCTTCATGCAGATATTCATATAGTCTGACAATTTGGTTAGCATTTCAATTAATAAAACATTTTATGAAGAATCAGTTGTACCTCGAAGTTCTCATCATTTATGTAGGCTTTAATTACTTATTAAACACTTGCAGATATGCTTGGTCTATATGTGCTCAAAAATAATTTGACCCTTTTGAAATTAATCATAAAAAACATATTTGCACAAAATTTCCTGTCAGATAGAAGCACAAGAACCATTTGTTACTTCAATACAGCGTTAACATCCTGGGGTAGGTTGAATTGTCATTTTCTAAAGGTACTAGTTTTCCCAACTTAAGCACATCTTTCCTTCAAACCATGAAGAAGAAAATTTCGTTCAAGAATTTTCCAGCCATAGTATTTCCTAGAACTAGAAGGAGTTCCTTATCCACTGGTGGTACCATGTCATTGAGCAAAAAATAAGCACAGTGACAGATCTCTCTCTTAGCTCTCAGATAAGGAGATGGACATAGTAGGCTTACTACTTATCTCCATAAAAGTCTCCACTTAGACTCCACCTATGTCAACAGATATATGAAGGCTGAGTGTTTGTGATCAGACCAGATGAGTGCTCACAAAAAAACCCAACACAACATTACCTGCCTCCTGGCCAGTGGTATGCCAGGGAGTAGTAGGTGACCCTTCTTCCACAAGGGTTATTTCACACCGTGAAACAAACTCAAAAGTTTATTGAGCAAAAAACTAACAAAGATGGATAGTGGCTGCTGAACTCAATGAAGCTCTGAACCTTTAGTGGTCAAACAGATATATCAACACTGTGTTTCAGTATTCACTAGTTTATGACATATTTGTATCTATACATAATAAAATATTTATTAACACCAACATTGTAGAGGTCTGGTTCTTACAGCTAAAATCAGAACTTCAGTGAATGTCACTACCATTTTGTGGAGTCCTGCATGTCACATAAAAACTCTGGCAATTACCATTATCAGCAGCTCAGACATCTGAACAACTTCAGGACTTGACTTCCCATTGCTGTTGCAATAGAAAACATCACCAACACCTGTTCAAACTGATGTCCTGGTTTGAACTAAATGTAACTAATTCTGTTCAGTGATTTTGACTTTTCAGCTCAGTCTCTTCTAAAGGGCTGCATTTTCTGAAGTTAGCAGCATGTTTTTGCAGACAGTGTGTGCTACTGGCAGTGACAACATCTGATGTTTACAGTTACTGCCTGGGACTGGGATGCAGAAAGGCTCTTGCTGATACTTATTCCTATAGCGACCAAGGCCACTGCTGGCTCTTGTGTGCCACACTGGGGGTGCTGGCTAGTAAGAGGGGTCACAAGGAAGTAAAATGTTGCACCTCCGGGGGGTAATAGACAGGACAGGTGACCAACGAGAGTTTTCCATCCCATGCACATCATATTTAGTATAAATTGAGTGATCACGAGGGTTGAAGTCTCTCTCTTTCTTCAGAGGCTGGCATCCAAGGAGGACTCCATCTGTTCTTCTGACTTTGATCTGTCCTGAGTTCCCAAATCCAGCTCCCTAATCCAGCCCCCGGCTGCTGCTGAGCCTGGGGCTTCCCCAGGGCCGCCTGCTCTGCAGCATCAGTGGGGATTGCTATCGGGGAGGAGTCAGGTTCAATATCGGTTTTATATACTTGTATGTAGTTCACTATTTTTATTATTTTGTTATTCGTTAAAGCTGTTTTAATTTTCTTTTTCCAATCTGTAAGTCCCTCTGCCTCATTCCCTTTTCCTTCTCATTTTGGGGGGAAAAGGAAGTTAGAGAACGTCTGTCCAACTTTAGTGGCCAGCCCAGCCCTAACCCACGACAACTGAATACATACATTTCTTGTAGAAAAATATTAGCTCATAGAAAAATGTTTGTCATTTAGCTTTTTATACTAAACTGTATTTTTTTAAACTCAATAAATTGATTGGAAAAGCCTAATGTTGGTGATAGCAAGGTTAAAGGTGCCCAATACTGATGGAGCACACAGCTGGCATCACCCTCGTGGTCCCCTGGCATACATATAATTAACTACTTTCATTGACACATTAAGCAATGTGCTGAGCTTGAAAAGTGAGCAGAGCCTACAGATACAAAAGGATTAGTATAAGCCTTTGCAAATTAATGATTGCATATTCGTGTGTATATTGAAACGAATAAATATCTAGGCTTTGACCAAAAAAAAATGGTATTTTGGGAACAGATTTCTGAGAATAAAATAAAAAGTGTGCATGTGTCCTGGCTTGAGAGCACTAGGATAAAAGTTTCCTGGGGCTGCCCCAGAAAACTTTTATTCTGGTGCTTTCAAACCAGAACAGCATGGTCCTCTGAACTACATATAACACCACAGTGATTTCTCGTTTTGCGTATGAATTGATTTTAAATGTTCAAGAACTGATGCCCAACAGTGAAAGTCCAAGGCAAAACTGGTGATCAGAAAATGCAGTGTTTTAGTCCTTAGAATATTCAAGTCCACTAGAGCTGATGCTAAATGGAAGTGTGATGTTATTTTAGATATTTCATTAGCTGGATTCAGGATCCATATTTCTCAATAAACACTGTTCTAATCAGAAAAAAAAGTATTTGAGAAATCTTTCTCTTTAAAATATATATCTTCTGATTATTTTTCTTGTGCTTGAAATTCAGAAAAAATATCCAAGAAATTTTCAGCTTTGCACTATTCAGATAATTTTTTTCAGGATTCACTTTCAAGAATTGTCAATAATATTGTGATAAAATCTGTTGCTTGGGAATTACGATAGGTTCAGAAAAAGATACACCATTAGCCTGGTAATGAAAAATGAGTCAATTAAGAGTACAGAATACCATCATCTTTGATGCTAAACTAATAGTGGAAAAGATTTAAGAAGTTAGAAACAGTTTTAATATTTTAGCATCCTGTCATCTCATTTAGCAAGTATATATAAGCATTTTGTACCTTTTTATTGTGAGCAGTCCATCTTTTACAGTGATTCTGTTATGGTCATCAACATTCTATTCGTCTCCACCTCAAAAATGTAGAACATGCTTTATTTCTTCTATAAATATTAACAGACAAAATATAACTTTTCAAGAAATAATCTGATTACATTTGTAGTAACCTCAGGGGTATATTTTCTTTGTGACAAACACACAGAAATTCAAAACTAGTTTATTCTTTTGTGTAATATATTGAGAAAAGCTTTCCTTCCAGCTCAGTAACAATGATGTATACTAATATATTACCTTCTAATTAAACCAAAGAAACACATAATTGTACAAATCATATAAATCCACGTTACAGATTTTCTTAGATGCTTTATTTTCTCTTTATTTCTCTGTTGAGTTATTTCCTTAATTATTAGATTTTAATTAACTACCATTTCTCATTATTGTGTTATACAAAAATGTGTTGAGAATATCAGATTTTTTTCTATGATGTTTTTATTACACTGTTTTTTC
>NW_009723484.1:0-7471 GCF_000703405.1 Apaloderma vittatum | reverse complement strand
CCCTACAAATATAGATTAAATTTTTTACAGAAAGATAACTCCAAATTCAGATGACTGATCGAATTGGCAAATAATGCTCAATAGATATATCTGAGCTTGCATCTCATTCCATGGATTGTCTGTAGCAGCCTGCAAATGTATGTAAATGTATGTAAAACATACATTTATTTTGAATTATACATCCAGTTTCTCTGAATGTTTCTTGTATGTGATTCATTTGTAAATAACTTGTTAAAAAAATTTAAAAAACAGGCAATTTTGATTGGTACAATCCATATGGTACATTTTTATTTGACTAATTTTACTTCTGTGTTTGGTTGTTTAGTGTAAATGCATTTTTTTTCATTCAAAATCTTTTTCTATAAATTATTTCCACTAAATTGGAAATAAACTTTTATTAAACTTTATATATGTATAATGTATTTAGCCTGATTGTGTTGTAGGATATCTATTTCCTAAATCTTATTCATTATTGGAAAAAAAAAATTGATGGCTTATAAATCTATGGATTTCTTGTAAAGCTTTTCCTGTTATTGTTTAAATAGCAAATGGAAGAATGTGTGTTTACTGACCAGCAAAGTACATGTGTTTTCCAGCACACTATGAAGTACTGGAACTTATTTTAATTTTCACCACATAAGTATCTTTCCCACTGAAACCAAGATACAGAAGAGAAAGAATAATGTATGGCCTAGCATGGACTCAAGGCATGAGAATTCAAGAGTTAGAAAAGACTGCTGGGTTAGATGTGGTATGTATTACTTGGTTGCAATTCCTCAAGGTAACTCTGATTTTTTTATGGTTTTGTTTGTTTGGTTTTTAGAGTTTTAATAGGATTTTTTTTTGCATAAGTATGCAATACTTCTGGTGTATATGTTCATGTTTTAAAAGTAGAGTGCGCTTTGTTAATATAAAGCTAAATTTTCAAAATTACTTACAGGAATAAATTAAAATAGTTAAATATTCATGGCAAGCAAATAAGATGAAGAATAAGTATAGATAAAACAAATACATTTTTAAATTTATTACTAATATTTGCTGTTTATTATTACATGATAATGCCCATGAATCTCAGGAAATCCTCTAATATCATGTGAGGATTATCATCTCAGATGGGAAGGACACGTCCTCATAGATTCTTGCAAAGTTTGCTCCTTTATGAACTTATCCATGTGTTTTGGACACTGCATGGTGCAACATAATCACCTATGTCTTGTTGTTGTCTATCTGGTTTGAATGAAAAAAACTACACATCTCAATACTGGAAAAAGAAAGAAGTGTCATTTTAAGGTTTGCATTGTACAGGACTTGTGAGCAGACAAGTATTTTTTCACTTTGATTTCATGCTGGAACTCATTTGCTGCCCTGAACATATCCAGAGATACTTCTGGATACTCAGAGTCTGGGTACAAGCACATCCAAACCCAGAGAGGGCAAGCTGAGCACTCCTTCTCTTGGCTACAAACTGGTACAAGTGCCTGTGGATACACAACGAGATGATCGAAATCATGGCAGGAGCTTCTGGTGAGAGGAAGCATCTGTCTATCAGCCTGCCAATTGTGGGACTGGCCTTCTTAATGACTTGACATGGATAACTACCTCGGTGACATGATGTTGCTATCCAGATATGCCACTGCAAACTGATAATCCTATTTAAGTGCCTTTTTTTTTTTTTTGCCTCTTCAGTTGCTGCCTGGATTTTTCAATTAAAATTAATACCTTAGCTGGAAGCATTTACTTTATCATCTTTGATGAGGAGGGATATATATTTGTAATCTTGGCTTGTTGTATCAGTTCATGCACTGTATAGAGCACTTTGCAGAAAAGGTACTCATGGGAAGGAGGAATGCCATGACCTTCTTACAAGAACATAGTCAGATTATTTAATCAGATATGCTGTTTTTCAATTTCTTTGACAGTCTGCCTGTTAGCATTTCTGCAGGTACTGACAGACAGCCCTTCCTTATTCTGAAACATCCTCACTTTGAATGTGCTGTTCTGCCAGATCTTGCAAGGGGTATTTCCCAGTAGAGAGTAGCTTACTTGCTTAATCTACAGGAGCAGTAAACATGTAACGCCATCCCGGATCTTGAGAGTTCTTGGGTGTCCTACTTCACTCAGAAAACCTGAGAATGTTCTTTTGAGGATCAAAAATAGAAAGCTTAATTTCAGAATAGAGTTTATGTTCCCTTTTAAGAATATTTAAATTTTGTACTATCAAATTGAGAGAAATCCACTTGCTCTTGTCTTTTTTTTCCATTTTGTTGCAATATACCACCCAAGTTCCAGCCACTATGTCTTCATCTATTCTATCTGACAAGCCATATACAAAGATTCAGTTCAGTATTTATCACAGTACGAAAGTTATAAAGCCCTGAAAAATGTGGTTTCAAATATAATAGAAACGTCGACATACCCTAACTTATTGTGGCAGTAGCAACACTACTATAATATAGAAGGTCACTAAGATGTATTGTCAGTCAAGGCTGCTTGCACTGCTATGATTGCTCTTTTTGTAGGCATGGTAATGCAGCCTAGTTTCTGAGTATCACATGTTGGCAAATGAAGGTATAGTAGTCAGGAAATATTCTTCAACATGAAAAGACCTTTTTTTTTTGTATTTTAAAGCACTGAAAATGACATTTTCTGAGCTGAAATGCCAACTCTAGGAGAAACTACCAGATCAATCAGTGTTTGATCTCTCATCCTAGAAGAAAAGTGCCATTGAGAACTGTTATGTCGTCACGATAAAGACTAAAGACAATCAAAAGTGGAGAGTGCCAAGATCGGAAGTATCATAATGTCTTTTCTCCAGAAACAGAGAAGGACCTGCTAGGATGTGTCACTAGTACACAAAGTACTGCCAACATGGAAGGAGGAAAGTGATAAAGAGGATATTATAGTTAAAATGTCAGCACTAGGTTCACTGAGAATAAAATAAGGAAAGTGTAAGTGGAAAAAAGAGGAATGTAATAATCTGTTCTTATACCTCTTGCTAGTGAAATGCCATTTTCAAGGATGCTCACACCTAAAGATTACCTAAAGCTGCATAAATAGACATGCAACAACTGAAATTAAAGAATAGTAATAAAATAGCACAATTATCCAGGTGAAAGAGAAAAGATAAGAAAGAGAACTACCAAGCAGTTGAGCATTTCAATAAACATTTTAGTATAGAAATATTTAAAACCTCCAAAACTACTCACCCACGGCTAGATAAAGGAGATGCTAAGTAGCCCAGAAATCTACATTCATGCTGCACAGTGCTGGCTCCTGGGCATCCTCCAGGTTCATGCTAGTAGAACCTTCTGCTTTTGAATTACAGTTCTCATTCATGATGTTTTCTTAAGTTTAAAGGCCTGAAGTATTTTAAGAGTTATGTTACAGCCCCTTATAGTCATATATTAGCCGTGTGAAACTGATGGTACTTGCTTTTTAGATGTGATGTGTTTCACTCTACTAAATTATGCATATAGAGAATATAAAGGTGTTTGAGAAACTCCTGGAAGACTACTGGAGACTTGTCCTGAGAGGAGAGAAGGAAAACCTCAGTCAAGATCATGTATATTGATTCTGGAAATGGTCCCTGGTGCATAAAATCCCCCAGCCCTCCAGCCATCTCTCAGAATGTGTGGATTGGCCTTGGCTATTATCACGCTAGTTTTATGCTAGCTATTCAGCACCATGTATAGCCACAGTCCAGTACCCTAGGTCATTCCTTTTCCATTTTAGCAATAAAGACATAATTTTAAAGCCTAAAGACATGACTATAGTACCAAGAATCATATTAGTGGAATAACTGGCACACAATCCATGGGTAATTATTTAATTATTTTTTTTCTATTCTTCTCCAGAATGTTGGATTTTTTTATATGAAGCTTTTATCTTTTTTATCTTTTATCTTGCCTCCTAGAAAGACTGACCAAAATTTCACGCTCTAGGGTCCCATTCTGTCATTATCTCTTCTTTGAGCTGTGGCTATCCTTCAAGGTTCTGATTACCATTATCTTTCAAGACCCTAATGAGTACTCACTAATATCAGAAAGCTACATTAGCTTTTATGTGCCAGCTAACACACAAATTGTCAAGAGTAAGAGGTCCTGAGTGGCAAAGCTTCAAGTTGTGTCATTCCCATTACCACAGATGGGTCTGAGAGATTTTTTATTTCAAAGCTTCCTTACAAGAAGTCACTATTCCCAAGCTGAGGACACAATATCAGGATATGCGGGCCATTAATTATTTGGTAAATAACTTTATCTTCCAAAATACAACAAACACAGTAAAGAATGAATGTAAGTCCACAATGTAACACAGCTGAGTCGCAGCTCTTATAAACATTTAATGTGTGGCCATCAGTTCTTCTTACAGTGTCAGTCCTTCTTACAGTGTTTGCTGAGATCTTACTGAAACAAATCTATAGAGCCAAGGATATTCCTTCTCTGCAGTGCTAAAGCTCCGTCAGTACACATCAAAGCTGGTGCTAGCTCATTTTTAGTATTGCAAACACCTGTGAATTCATGAATTTGTGGTAATTAATTGCAAAATGGAAGAAACACAGAATTTTACTGGCAACACAAGAGATGTCTAAAATAATTTTCAAGGTCTCTTATGCTTTCTTCTTTTTGACTCTGTTTCCTCCTTAAGGACAAGGCTATAAATCATGATTTCTTTCTGCAAGATGAACCTGTTCAGGGTTTTTTCACAAGCCATCTAACCAAAAGCAGACACAGCCGGATGGGTGACTTGTGAAGAGAGATTTGGAGGGGAGTTTTACAGATTATTACTAATTGCCCTCATGAGGCCTTTATGTCCTTACCCAAGGCCCATCTTTCAGAGAAAGCTATAAGCATAAACCTGTGCTGTGTTACTGACAAAGTGAAAAAATAAATGAGCAGATGGTAGCTGGAAAAGAAAATAAACTTGTTAAAGAGCAGGACTGGAAAAAGCATTTTAGCCATGCAACATGGAAAAAAGGCAGGGCTTGGTGAAAGGAAAGGGAACAGCAGGAGAGGCAATATTTGAACTATTAAAGTTGACAGAAAATACTAAATGTACCAGTTCACTGGAGTTTTTTACAATTTTACATGTGGTTTTATTCTAATCACAAACAAAGCACATTGTCCAAAATTTCTCAAGTACTGGGAGTATGGAAGAAAAGAACTGATTGTGAAATTCTCAAAGAGCAGGCAGCTACTCACAAGAGTCCTCTTCTCACTCCAGAGCTGGACAGCGTGAGGAGTTGCCAAGGGGAGGGCAACTCCCACCAAATGTGTACAGCAAAGCTGTGAAACAGTTGCATGTTTCCAAAGCCCATTGGGTTCCTGTGAAAAACCTGATTAATGACATGAGAAAGGGTCTCTGAATGTTAAAAACAGTTATCAAGTACTTCTGGTGTCATGAAACTGGAATCTGCTTTCAAGAGACTTAAAAAGTACTTCTTTAACACTTTTCAAAAATTTGAACTGCAATTTCTCAAAAATTTGAACTGCAATTTCTCATTCTCAGTTCCTCAAGGCAAAACGACCTTTTCCCTTAAGAGAAACACCAAGGCCATTAACAAATGGTAAACTGACTGAACTTCATTTGTGCTCTTGTATTCAGATGGAGCGAAGACCTAAGAAGATGAGCTCTGACACAGTCTTTTTCTCCTAGCTAGATCCACTAATCATCCTCCATAACTTTAATAAATGAATATATAATGTGTCTACATAGGTACATACATCTTTATTTCTATATGCACACAAGCACACCTATACTGTCATAAATCTAAGGTACACAAAAGGAACAGTTAGAATATCTGATGAAATTTACTTATTTTTTCTCTTCTACATATGTACTGAGTTACTGAAATTAGTTTTTTTTTCACTTTCAAGATTTGCATCTTTTTCGAGCTTTTGTTTTTATTTCTATTTTTTTTTAAAATTTGCAATTAGCACTAACATAGTCTGCAGATTGAATTTGTCTTGGCGATGTAATTACATGGCATGTACTTAAAATGAAGTTAAGTACTCCTGCAATTTATGGTGGAGTCCTCTTACCCTTCCTGTTTAATACTGTTACCAGTGAAGTCAGAAGACCATTAATGAAAGCAAATAGGTCCTGTTATATTCTGTTATAATTTTAAATCATGTAACTCCTTTGAAGTGAAGGAATTATGTCAGCATAAAATCAATATGAGAATCAAAATCCAAGACTATAAAATGTAAATGGTGTCCAAAATTGACAGGAGTTATTTAACTCCATTGATTTCTTGGTAGACAATCTGTAAGGTGTGGATGGGAAATATTTTTACTACAGACATAGTCTTGAAATGCTGCCTGCTGGTCTGGGATCTCCATTTTTTGGTTGGTTGGTTGGTTTTATTTTTGAGCTCAGCATTGTGAACTATGGCCAAACTAGCATATATCAGACCATTAGCTCATCATATTATACAGTCAGCTTGGCACCTGCTTTCCTGAAGTATCTGTTTAAGATTTGCCTTGCTCTCTTCGTTGCATGTTTTGTAATGTACAGAGGTCACTTTAATGGGATGCTTTAGGACCTCTGCTTGGGGCTACTGTTGCTTTTGAAAGTCACAGACTGAATAACAGGAGATTAAAGCTAAACATGAGAAGAAACTTCTTTACCGTGAGGGTGATGGAGCACTGGAACAGGCTGCCCACAGAGGTTGTGGAGTCTCCTTCTCTGGAAACTTTCAAAACCCACCTGGATATGTTCCTGTGTGGCTGCCCTAGGGGATCCTGCTCTGGCAGGGGAGTTGGAATAGATGATCTTCAGAGGTCCCTTCCAACTCCAAACATTTTGTGATTCTGTGATTCTGTGAAAGAGTTGGTCTTGAGACTAGCTCACCACTCTCAGATTTTTTACCTGCTTGTCAGGTAAACCAGCCACCTGAAGTAAAAAAATAGCACTAAAGCTACTGTACTGCAACTGTTTTAAAGATTCCTCCAGTGCCTCGGCCATTGCACTTGCTTTGTGTTGAATTATGGCCATGCTTTTTTACCCCCTTTTGTTGTTTCAAGTTGGCAGTGATGAATTAGGAAGAACCATTCCAAGGATAACGAAGAAGGACTTCAGAGCCTTGGGGCACCTGGTCAAGGGATCAGGAGCACAGGTCGTGTTCTCCTCTATCCCTTCAGTTGTGGGGAAAGATGAAGGATTAGGCAGGCAGTACCAGCAGATTAATACCTGGCTCCGAGCCTGGTGTGTCCGGCAGGGGTTAGGGTTTTTTGACAGCAGCTGAATCTACAAGAGGCCAGGTCTGTTAGAAATGCATGGAAATAACCTGTCCCACAGAGGGAAAAGGGTTTTGGGAAGGGAGTTGGCAGGGCTCATAGAGAGAGCTTTAAACTAGGTATGGAAGGGGGTGGGGGCAAAACCAGGATCACTGAAAAGGAACAGGAATGTAAGATGCCAGTGTTTGTGGGGGAGGAATATACCAGCAGGATCATAAAATCTTGTAAATTAGCAA